>NW_020697273.1:2609826-2656868 GCF_002925995.2 Terrapene triunguis | reverse complement strand
TGTGCCGAAGAGGTGGACGGTGAGGTGCCTTCGGCGGCCAATGGCACCGTGCGCTCCACGTCCGGTACCGGAGTTGGTGCCGGGGGTTCGGCGCCCACGGCCTGATCCCGGTGCCGGGGAGGCAACGCAGGTCGGCCCTGAGAGGCTCCCGCCACAGAGCGAGGTCCTGGCTGCGCAGATGCCTGAGGCCACGGTGCCACTGGCACCATTGTCCCTGCCAGGGCACGGCCTGGAATGGAGATGCATCGGGCGGCAGGACTGGTTGTTCTTGCGGCGCGGTGCGGCCCAGGGAGAGACGGCTGTGTACCGAAGCCGAAGTCCTGGAAAAGCGCACGGTGCCATGGGAACGACTGGAGCAGTCTCTATTGTGACAGCTCCTACCCCGAGACTTGGACCTGGACGATGTTGACAGGTAGATGTCCGAGGAACTGTCTCCGGATTCCCTGCGGCGCCTGTGGCCACGGTGCTGGGGACTCTCGGGACTCGCTCCGGGCATGGCCTCTGCGATGGCGGACGCTTGAGTACGAGCGCCGGTGCCGACGGCGTCGAGACCTGTTCCTCTTGGAGTGGCTGGAAGAGGAACGGTGCCGTCTCTTGTTACCTCCGCGACGGCGTCCAAGAGCGGAGGAGTGGGAACCGCTCGTCGAAGAGTCCAGACGCGGAGTTGACGTGCGTCTCAGGGCTCTGCTCGGCACCTCGACCCGGGACGGTGCCTCGACCTCCGACACCTCCGGGGAGGGCTGATGGGCGCCCAAAGGCGGCTTCCCACGGGATCGGGGGCCTGACTGAGGCGGCTCTCCCGGCACCGGAAGCGCTAAGATGTCACGCGCTGCCTCTGGCGTCGAAGGCATGCGTACCTCCGACGAGGCTCGCGCGAACAGGACTGAACTACTCTGCTCAGAGGTCTCTGTCCAATGGGGATCGCGGGCTGCCCAACTCGGGTCTGGCCTCACCCCTGTCCTTCTCTCGGCGCCGCTGAGACTTCCCTGGCTTCTTAGCTGGGGAGCAGTGCCGGGACGTCGACGGCGCCTCGCTGCGCACCGAGGACACGGTACCGGGTGCTGATTCAGAATGGCGCACCGAAGGCGCTTCGCCACGCGCCAAAGACACGGAGCCTGGCGCAGTGTCGGCTCGATGCGCCGGTGCCGGGGCCGGTGCCGGGGCCAATGCAGACTCCATTAAAAGAGCTCTGAGTCAGATCTCAAGCTCCTTTTTCGTCCGGGGCTTGAAGGAGCGGCAGATCTTGCACTTGTCACTAACGTGAGACTCGCCCAGACAGCGAAGACACTGATTGTGTGGATCGCTTCTGGGCATGGAGTTGCAACAGGAGTCGCACGACTTGAAGCCTGGGCCACGGGGCATGCCCCGAGCCAGGCACTCGCGAAAGTAAGTTCAGTAAGGAAAGAGATCAGTGAAACTGGATACCACTAAGCTAGAAACGCTGCAGCTAAGCTAAGCTGGAGCAAGTTCCGACTACCTTCACTGGCGGCAAGAAGGAACTGAGGGTAGGGGAAGCACGCAGCCCCCTTTATGGCGCGATATGTCGGCGCCACTCTAGGGGTCGCAGCGGTGCTCCCCCTCTACGGATACTGCTAAGGGAAAAACTTCCGGCACTGGTGCACGTGGCGAGCACACACACCTATAATGGAATACACCTGAGCAATCACTTGAAGAAGAACCCCCATTGTTGGAATATATCATGTAAAATGGTTGGCTCTACTTCCTATTCGTGGTCGAGAGGGAACTTGCAGTTGAGGCTGTCAGCCATTGTGTTGTGTATTCCCGGTAGATAGGCCGCTGATATTAGGATGTTGTGAGAGATGCACCAATTCCATAGCTTCAGAGCTTCTGTGCAAAGAATGAGATCTGGTGCCTCCTTGACGGTTTATGTTGTACATACAGGCCATGTTGTCTGTCATGACCTTCATGTGCATGTCCTTCATCAGTGTGAGGAAGTGAGCACATGCATTTCAAACAGCTCTGAGCTCCAGCAGGTTGATGTGGAGACATATCTCTGACAGGAAGCATTTGCCCTAAACAGTGTGACCACTGAGATGCGCTCCCCAGCCTATGAGGGATGCATCGGTGGTCAGAAGGGATGGGGAAAACTGAGCGAATGGGATCCCCATGCAAACATTCATTGGGTCCTTCCACCAGTTCAAGGATTGCTTGACTATGATGGGCACTGACAGGAGCTTGTTATATTGTCTTTGTTTGGTCTGTATACCAACCATGCTTGGAGGCTCTCATGCATAGTCTGGCATGAGCAATGATTGATGTGCCCGTGGCCATGTGCTCCAGCAACTATCTGGCCAAGATTTGAGGGCTGGATTGTATTGTCTCTATCAAAGACGAGAGACTGAGAAATCTGTGATGTGGTAGGAGTGTCCTCGCCTGAATGGAGTCAAGGTCGGCTCCTATAAAAACTAGTTTTTGAACCTGGTGTTAAGGACGATTTTTGTTCATTGATTTGTAGGCCCCTTTCTCAGAAATAAGTCTTGTGTGGTCTGAATGACTCATTGGGCCTCTGCGAAGGACCATGTCCTGAGAAGGCAATCGTCCAGGTAGGGAAAAATCACGATACCCGGAGAACGTAGATGGGCCGTCACTACCGAAAGGACCTTGGATAACACCCTGGGGGCTGATGCAAGGCTGAAAGGGAGTACTCTGTACTGGTGGCGGTCCTGGCCTAGCGTGACCACGGGGTAACTCCTGTGTTTTGGTTTGATAGAGATGTGAAAATATGCATCTTGAAGATCGAGGGCCGAGAAGCAGTCCCCTTTTTCTAGCGCTGGGATAATCGTTGACAGCGTAACCATCTTGAATTTCTGCACCTTGATATACCTATTGAGCGCTTTGAGGTCCAGTATAGGTCTCCAACCTCCCTTTTTCTTTGGTATCAGGAAGTAACGAGAGTAGAAGCCTTGCCCTTGAAATGTGTGGGACCGGCTCTATAGCTCCTATGTTGAGGAGATGATTCACCTCTTGGTGTAGTAGACTCTCATGAGAAAGGTCCCTGAAGAAGGATGGGGAAGGATGTTTGGGAGGGGGAAGCGAGGAGAAGTGGATGGCAGATCCACCCTGGACAATTTCCAGCACCCACTTGTTGGAGGTTATCCATTCCCAGGTACTGCGGATAGGGGAAAGGCAGTCTCCAAAAGTAGAAGTGGGGGTTCCCAGTGAGAGATTGTAAGGAGAATGTTGTATTGGCACCTCGACCAACCCATCAAAAGTGTTGCTTCGAAGTTGAGGGCTGAGACAAAGGCGGCTGTGGCCCTGATTGATTGTGCTTACAGAATTTCGATTTCTTTCTCTGTGGCTTGTACAATATCCACAATGAATACTGAGGGACGTACTGCAATGATCTCAGCTTGACCTGTGGTTGAGGACTATATTTTCTTTTGTAAGCCGGCCTGTATATCCCCAAGGATCTCAGAGTCACTCAAGAATCTTTTACCACAGGGATCGGCAACCTTTGGCTCACGGCCCATCAGGGAAAGCCCCTGGCAGGCCGGGCTGGTTTGTTTACCTGCCTCGTCCGCAGGTTCGGCCGATCACAGCTCCCACTGGCTGCAGTTTGCCGTCCCAGGCCAATAGGGGCTGTGGAAAGCGGCGCGGGACGAGGGATGTGCTGACCGCCACTCCCGCAGCTCCTATTGGCCTGGGACGGCGAACTGCGGCCAGTGGGAGCTGCGATCATCCAAACCTGCGGACGCGGCAGGTAAACAAACCGGCCCGGCCCGCCAGGAGCTTACCCTGACGGGCTGCGTGCCAAAGGTTGCCGATCCCTGCTTTACCATGTGGAGGGGCGCATCTGTCTTCTCGGCGAATAGTTTTGTTCCCTTGAAGGGGAGGTTCTCTACTATTGTCTGGACCACCTTAGGGAAGCCGGACAAATGGAGCCATGAGGCTCTCCTCATAGCCATCACGGGGGAGACAGTGCGCTGCTGTGTCGGCTGTGTCCAACACGCACTGCAGAGATGTTTTCACCACTAACTGGCCTTCGTTAATGATAGCCATGAATTGATCTTTGTATGTATCCGGGAGCTGCTCAATAAAGGAGTTTAATTTTGTATAGTTCTGATAATCATATTTGGCTAGTAAAGCCTGATAGTTCGCTCCCCGAATCTGGAGGGTGGCTTTTCTGCCAAACAGGTCCAAGCGTGTCCAGTCTTGGTCATACGGGGTAGATTTAAATTGGTATTGGCGACCCCTCGAACTGTCCATGTCCACTGTGATGGAATTTGGAGGTGGATGGGTGAATCGCTCCTAGCAGGATCTAGGAGCGCCTTGTTAACTGGGAGGGCTACCCTGGCAGAGGTGGAAGAATGAAAAATGTCCACCAGCTTGATGAGGTTCATACACTTCATGTAGTTGCACTTGTAGGGCCTCAGCCACTCTTTGAATTAGGTCCTGGAATGACAAAGTCATCTGCCAGAAATGGCGGGGGAGGCATCACCACCTCGTTAGGTGAGGATGATGAGAGGTGGATTTGAGGAGCCTCTTGCTTTTCTGTCTCCATTTCCCATTCTTCCTCCAAGAATTCTGGAGGATCGGGTGCCCTTGACATTGTCGCTGAAAGGGGACATCTCTGTGCCTGCTGGTAAATCACGCTAGGTGCCCGTGAGGCTTGTTGTCTCTGGGCCTACCAGGCGTCCCAGTTTGGCTACTGTGGGTAGGGAGCTGGTGGCTGGAACCATGGTTGCGCATACCAAGGAAGTTGAGGGCCAGGGGGGTACCTCTGGTGGGACTGGGGTCTGAATGGTGACAATGAGTGAGAACCCAGCTCCTCCGGCTCGCTATCTGACTCCGAATGGGAAAGAGGTAGTACATGGCTAAACTTATGGAACTCCTTACCTGAGGAGGTTGTGAAGGCTAGGACTACAACAGTGTTTAAAAGGGAACTGGATAAATTCATGGATGTTAAGTCCATTAATGGCTATTAGCCAGGATGGCTAAGGAATGGTGTCCCTAGACTCTGTTTGTCAGAGGATGGAGATGGATGGCAGGAGAGAGATCACTTGATCATTACCTGTTGGGTTCACTCCCTCTGGGACACCTGGCATTGGCCACTGTCGGTAGACAGGATACTGGGCTAGATGGACCTTTGGTCTGACGCAGTACGGCCGTTATCTTCTTATGTGGTGTGGAGATGCAGATGCCAATGCATCCACTGATCCTGGCAAGCTCGGTAATGAGGCTCTGATACTGAGAAGAGGCAAGTCTGGTGCATCGGCTATCCAAAGGTCTGATGCACACCTGTAGTCCACCGGTGCGGACAGTACCGGTATCAGTGCTGAAGGCAGCCAGCGCCGAGGAGCTTGCACTGAGGGAGTTGGAGACGTGGACCTGGTTGTATGGTCCGTCGGCGCCACGTGCACTGGGGTCGGCATCAGTGCTGGTGATCTCATTGACGTAACCTTCCCCGGGGCAGATTGTCTATGTTTGTCACACCCTCGTGTAACCGGTATCTCTTTGCCCATGCCCATTGGGCCTTTGTCAGCTTGGTACCGTGTGTGCCCTGAGTACTGACTCTAGGCAGCTTCGACGCCATTGCTACTGAAGATACTGATAAAGCTGGAGAACGTTTCTGGCTCAAACTGGGCTCGCTACAGGGACTCACAGACATCTTCTTACTGGTCTTTAGCGAGTGGCTCGATTCCTTAAAATCATCTGCCCTCGACATAGAAGATTGCGGTGATGTCTCACTTTGAGATTCTGGAGGCTGAAGGGCTGATTCCATGAGCAGGAGTTTTAGCCTTAACACTCTCTACTTCCTGGACCTGGGTTTTAGCTGCTGTCACCAACCACACTTTTGTGGATTGTGCTTCTCCCTTTGGCAGTGAATACACTGCAAGTGTTCGTCCGTTACTGGAATGGAATCTTTGCAGCTAGCCAGGCATATCCTTGTCCAGGGGGTCCCCTCCCCCCCGACAGGGTTGGCGGGAGGCGAGATCTTAGAAAAGAAAGGGGCTTCAAAGCAGCAAAAAAATTTTAAAACTATCAGGAGTTAACGATCCGTGAACACACAGCTCTCAGCTCCGTCGCTAGCATAGGGTGGTTGAGAAAGAACCAAGGGAGAAATGCCCACACACACTGGCTAGTCTCGTGGCAGGCAGGCAGCCGCGTGTGCACGCACACACACCTACAGTGGAGCACCCATAGCGACACTACTCGAAGAACTACAACAGTTCCTGTACAGGTAGCTAACCATTTTTTCTCCTTTGAGTGATTGTGCACATATACATTCTACTGCAGGTGACTCATCTGAAGTTCCTGTACAGGTGGAGTGACTTCAGATCATGTGAACAAAGATTGTAACACAGGCTTGCCAAAGCTGGCATCATCACAAGAGGCTTGAGTGATGATGTAATGTCCGGAAAAGGTATGTACAGACGACCATTTTGCTGCTTTGTAGGTATCTGCTATTGAGACATTGTTCAAAGGCTGATGAAGTGGACTGAGCTTTGTTGGAGTGAGCTGTTATTCTCAGTGGAGGAGAGACATTAGCAAGAGGATTAATGCAGTCAGAAATCCAATCTGAGATTCGCTGAGGTGACACTGATTGACCCTTAACACTCTCAGTGTAGGCTACGAAAAGTCTAGAGGAGGTTCTGAAGGACCTAGTTTGGTCCAGGCAAAATGCCAAAGCTCTAAGAATGTCCAAAGTATGAAGACTTGTCAGCTTTGGAAGAATGCAGTTTTGGGGAAAAACACCAGAAGATGAATAGTTTGGTTCAGCTGGAGAGATAACACTACTTTAAGCATAAAGTTAGGGTACAGCCTAAGGGAAACCTTGTCTTTATGGAATATTGTGGTCATGCAGGAGCTCTTGGAGTTTTAAAACTCTCCTTGTGGAAGTGACTTCCACCAGCAATGTTGCCTTCATAGACAATAAGCAAGTGTAAGGTTGTACCCATAGGTTCAAAGGGAGTCCTATTCAAAAGGAGTCCATGGGGTCCAACACAGTGAGTGGAGAGATGGCAGTAGGATCCTGGGTAGAAGTTTCCTGCACAGGGGGAGGAGGAGACGACATTCTCCTAGAGCATGACCGTGATGGAGGTCTAGAATCAATCAGAGCAGCCCAAGACCAGTAAGGCCATGAAAGATACTGCATAGTCTGAGCCATCCACAGTGAGACACACCCTGCTAGAGCTTGCTTATAAGAAACCTAGACCTGGTCCTTAGATCCTGTTCTGACACAGGACGCATCACCTCTTTCATGAGGTGAACTTTGAGGCATAAATCCCTTTGTTTTTTAGTCCTGGTGGGGAAGGATGTAGAAGTACAGTAACTCCTCACTTAAAGTCGTCCCGGTTAACGTTGTTTCGTCGTTACGTTGCTGATCAATTAGGGAACATGCTCGTTTAAAGTTGTGCAATGCTCCCTTCTAACGTTGTTTGGCAGCTGCCTGCTTTGTCCACTGCTTGCAGGAAGAGCAGCCCGGTGGAGCTAGCTGGTGGGTGGTTGGAACCCGGGTGGACTGGCAAACCCCCTATCAGCTCCCCGCTCCCCTAAGTTGCCTGTGCAGCAGCTGCCCAGCAATTGCAGCAGCTGCCCAGCAATTGCAGCTGTCCCTCCCCGCACTGCCATGTGGTGCTCCTGCCCTCTGCCTTGGAGCTGCTCCCCGAGACTCCTGCTTGCTGTGCGGGGGGGAGCAAAGGGGGGCTAATGTCAGGGTGTCCCCCTCCCCGCTGCTCCCCGCTTACCCCATCTTCCATAGAGCAGGGGATACACAGGACAGAGGGAGCTTCCAGGCAGCAGCAGCTGCAGTCTGGTCTCAGCTTGCTGATCTAATTAACAAGGCAGTGCACTTCTGACCCCACTCTTCATACTTAAAGAGGAAATGCACCTCTCTCTCTCACACACACACACACACACACACACACTGTGGCTCTGTCTGCCCTCCCTCCTTTCCTGCTGCCTTGTACAGTAGAATGTGAGAGTTAATCCTTGAGGGCTCAGCTAGGGTTACCATCCGTCCGTATTTCCCCAGACATGTCCGGCTTTTGCGTCTCTAAATAGCCGTCCGGGAGGAATTGGTAACAAGGTTAAAATGTCCGGGGTTTTTTTCTCCCTCGCCTCCCTCCCTCCCACGCACAGTGCGGCTGCTGATTCGGCGGCTGGGCCGATTGACCCACTCCCATTGGCCTCCAGTAGCTAGAGCCCTCCCCTGCTCCCCCCTCCCTCTGTCTGCAGCCCTGTGTAACACACAAACCGACCCACCGGGCAGCGTGTTTTGCAAACACGTGGAGCCAGAATGGTAAGGGGAGTCCGGGGGGGGGGCAGTCAGGGAGCGGGGGAGTGTTGGATGGGTCCCCGGCCTCCACCGCCTCTCCCTTGCCTGCTTGTACTGCCAGAGCCAGCAGCAACTGCTGTCTGCTGCCCCCGGGTCCTAGCGTCCCCCATCCACTAATGGGAAGACAGGCTGCCCTTACCCTGCCCTTCCACCCTAGCCCCGAGCCTCTCCAACGCTGTAGAGCCTTAAAATCCCTGGTCAGGAGGGAGTGAGCTGCAGATCTCCAATCAAAAGAGATGATGGCTGGGAGCCAGAAGCCTAAAATGGGTGCACTTGGTGGACCACAGAGGGAGGAATACAAGTGCAGTTGCCCTGAAACTGTGACACATGGCACACAACCACAAGTGGCATTAACTGGCCTCTTGCTGGCAATAAACGTACTCCCTTCCTACAGGTGGTCTTGCCACATCATGGAGGAGTCAACAGTGGGGGAAAACCTTCATAGATTCTAAGGTCAGAGAGGACCACTCTGATCATCCAGTCTGACCAGCTGCATAACACAGACCAGCACATTTCACCCAGTGATTCCTGCAACAAGTCAATAACTTTTGGTTGAGCTAGAGCATCTCTTTCAGAAAATTATCCAGTCTTGGTTTAAAGACTGCAGGCGATAGAGAATCCATCACACCATTTGGTGAGTTGTTCCCATGGTTAAGTACCCTCACTGATAAAAACCTGCATCTCATTTCTAGACTGAATTTGTCTAGCTTCAGCTTCCACCCACTGGATTTTGTTACACCTTTTTCTGCTAAACTAAAGACACATCTACTATCACAAATCTCTTCCCTATGTAGGTACTTATAGACAACGACCAAGTCACCTCTTAACCTTCTCTTAGATAAACTTCATAGATTGAGCTTCTTTCGTTTCCTGCTATAAGGCAGGTTTAGGTTTGCCAGACCTCAAATAATTTGTGTAGCTCTTTTCTGAGCCCTTTCCACTTGCCAGCATATTTTCTGAAGTGCAGACAATAGAACTGGACAAAGTATCCAATAATGGTATCACCAACCTTTTTGGGAAAGAAGGACCCTATACAGGAAGAATGGGCTCCACCTAATCCAAAATGGACCTAGATTGTAAAATTAAATAGGTCACAGAGGAGTTTTTAAACTAAAGGCTGGGGAAAATCTGGCAGGTGCGGAAGTGCACATGGTTTGGACAGATGTCTCTTAGGGGAGGATTTATTAAAGGGGATACTTTATATCATAGTAAAGAGGAGAGGATAGAAGTCGAGGAGAGGCTGAGGGAGCTCGGCTTATTTAGTCTGCAGAAGAGAAGAATGAGGGGGGATTTGATAGCAGCCTTCAAGTACCTGAAGGGGGGGTTCCAAAGAGGATGGAGCGAGGCTGTTCTCAGTGGTGGCAGATGACAGAACAAGGAGCAATGGTCTCAAGTTGCAGTGGGGGAGGTCTAGGTTGGATGTTAGGAAAAACTTTTTCACTAGGAGGGTGGTGAAGCACTGGAATGGGTTACATAGGGAGGTGGTGGAATCTCCTTCCTTAGAGGTTTTTAAGGCCCGGCTTGATAAAGCCCTGGCTGGGATGATTTAGTTGGTGTTGGTCCTGCTTTGAGCAGGGGGTTGGACTAGATGACCTCCTGAGGTCTCTTCCAACACTACTCTTCTATGATTCTATGATAAAGAACAGATAGGAACAGAAAAAAAAACAGTCAAAAGAAAAAGATTCCCATTCAATTACATCACATGAAGGCAGACAACTAAGTATTGACAAATTTTATAAGTGGTTGTATACAAATGCAAGAAGTCTAAATACTAAGATGGGTGAACTTGAATGCCTGTTATTAAATGGGAATATTGATATAATAGGTAAGGCTATGATTATGTCATGGAGGTCACGGAAGTCATGGAATCTGTGACTTCCACTGACTTCCGTGACATTTTCTGCCCTGGGGCTGGAGCTCCCAGCCAGCCCCGCCCTCACAGTTCCCAGCCCCTAACCTGGTGGGGGGACCCCACGCACATGCCCAGCTGCGGCAGGAGGGCAGCGGGACCCTGCGCAGTTGCCCAGCTGCGGCGGGCGGGCGGCAGGACCCAGCTAGCCCTGGAACCCACAAGGGAGAGGCAATTCTTGATTTAGTCCTAAGTGGCACACAGGATCTGGTCCAAGAGATGACTACAGCTGAATCAGTGGGTTCATACCTGAGCCATTCTTTTTAGGTGACAAATCTGATGAACTGACCCATGTTGAGGAGATTTTGGAACTGATAAATTAAACAGTACTAAGTCACCAGGACCAGATGGTATTTACCCAGGAGTTCTGAAGGAACTCAAATATGAAACTGAAGAACTAGGAGGAGAAGGAGCAACTGAGGTTATCCACGAAGGAGTTGCTCATGCCAGGAAGGTGCACAGCATGGAGAGTGATGCTGTGTTTGAGGCACCAATTCCAAAGGAGAATGGCCTCCACACAGAGGAAAAGGGAGCAGGCCCTGCCCTGTTTGTTGATATATAGGACCGTCGCCATGTTGTCGGAGAGCAGTTGGACATGGCGGGAGTGGAGGAATAGTAGAAGTGCACGGCAGATGGCTCGGACTTCAAGAACACTGATGTGCATTCTGGCTACCTTGGGTAACCAGAGGCCCTGGGCCATGTGGCCCTCCATATGTGCTCCCCATCCTGCCAGGGAGACAACTGTGGTCAGGGTGGTGCATGGCACCGGAGGTGTGAAAGGGATGCACCACCAAGTGAGGGAGGCCAGGATGGAAGTGGGAGAAGAGGACCAGCTTGGAGAGAGGGTCCCTCTGTGTGTTGTAAGTCAAGCGGAGCCAGAGCTGGAGCCAGCGCATGTGAAGGCGTGTGAAGGGTGTCACCGTGGTGCAGGTCACCATGTGGCCAAGGAGCGAGAGGCACTGTCGGACGCACTTGTGAGGTCAATGGCAAATGAGTGCAATGAGAGTGGTGAGGCAGTGAAACAGTCTGACTGTTGAAAGGCATGGGCCGCGATAAGAGTTGAGACTCGCCCCTATGAAGATGAGGTTGGGAGTATTGATTTCTCTTCGTTGATGTAGATGCCGAGCTCGTCCAGTTTGGATAGTGGCAAGGAGACGAGTGCAGGAGAGTGCAACGAGAAGCCAGTCGTCGAGATAAGGAGAGAGGGAATGCCCTAGGCGGCACATATATGATGCTACGATGGCGAAGACCTTGGTAAAGACTTGGGGAGCAGTAGCTATGGGAAGGGCTCTGAAGTGGTAGTGTGAAACGCCTACCATGAAGCGGAGAAATTTACGGTGGGCAGGATGACTGTCGATATGAAAATAGGTATCCTTCATATCAAAAGCTGTGAACCAGGCTCCCTTGGGAAGACACAGAAGTATCAGGGGAAGAACTAGATAAGTTCATGGAGGCTGGGTCCATCAATGGCTATTAGCCAGGATGGGCAGGGATGGTGTCCCTAACCTCTCTTTGCCAGAAGCGGGGAATGGGAGACAGGGAATGGATCATTTGATGATTCTGTGTTCTGTTCATTCCCTCTGGGACACATGGCATTGGCCACTGTTGGAAGACAGGATACTGGACTAGATGGAGCTTTGGTCTGACCCAGTATGGCCGTTCTTGTGTGTCCATCCGGAAGTGGAAATTGCGGATAAATCTGTTGAATAAGCAGAGATCCAGGATAGGGCTGTGTGACAGAGCTTCTTCTCCACTTCGGTGGGTCCTGCGCTTCCATTTAGCAGTGGGCTGGGGTATTCCTCTTTCCCTCCAAATTTTCCCCATGCCCCTGGGCTTGCTGTCCACACCCTGCCAGAGCAGGGTTCCCCCCTGGACTCCTTGATGGGGGGAGGGGAAAGGGAGCTTCTCGGTTTCTGGTAGCCCCTGAGGGCGTGGTGGCAACAGACCAGACACCGGATTCAGTCTGTCCCCTCTGGTGGAGTCTCTTCCCTCAGACCTCGGGGGCCCAGAAGGGCTGTCCACCCCATTGGGCAGGGATTCTCCCGCCCTTCGCCTCTGTACCTGCATGGTTTCTTTCCTGGTGCTTGTCAGCGTCTGCACCATCCAGCTCTCCAGTAGCTTCCTCCCATAGCTCCTATCGCGCACCCCTATCTGGCTGGAGGAGAGGCTCTTAACAGGTTCCGGCAGGCCCTTGATAGGTTAATTAGGACACCTGGGGCCAATCAGTTGGCGGCTCCTTCACAGAGCCATGAGCACAGGCGTGTACCTGGTGCGGTTCACCCCCGTCCCGGACACCTGCCCCTTCTGCGGCGTGAGGGAGACCCTGGCGCACGTTTACCTGGAGCGCGCCAGGTTGCAGCCCCTATTCCAGCTCCTCTTAGACATCCTGTTACATTTTTGGTTGCACTTTTCCCTTCACCTTCTTATCTATGCACTCCCCATCCGTGGCCCCACAAAGTCACGGGACCTCCTGGTCAACCTCCTCCTAGCCCTGGCTAAAATGGCCATCTATAAAACCAGGGAGAGGAGGTTGGCTGATGGGGTCTCCTGTGACTGTGAGGCCTATTTCCGATCCTCCGTCCGCTCATGCATCCAAGCAGAGTTCCTCTGAGCGGCATCCGCTGGCTCCCTTGATGCCTTCGAGGAGCAGTGGGCGCTGTCCGGGGTTCTCTGCTCGGTGTCCCTGTCAGGTTCCCTTCATTTGACCCTTTGACCTCACTCCTGTCCCTGTTATTTCATTAGTTGTCCCCTGGAATCATTTGGCTTCCAGGTCCTGTGGATCCTCCCCTTAGGCTGGGGGGATGCTTCCGCCCGCCCACTTCCTGGATCCCAATAGGACCACTCTCCTGTAGTCGTCTGGTCTGACCCCGTTACAGCAGATACCACCCTCTTTCTTCGGTATGAGGAAATAGGTGGAGTAAAAGCCATGGCTGCGATGGCATTGTGGTACTGGCTTTATGGCGCTCTTGCAGAGGAGGGCATCCACTTCCTGTTGGAGGAGTGGTATTGGGAGGGGTCCAAAGTGCGACCCCTGGGAGGGTGGCGAGGAGGGAAAGAAAGAACTCTATTAGGTAGCCATGGTGAATGACATCGAGCACCCATTGGTTGGTGGTAATCTTGCCCCAGCTGTGGGCAAAGCGGTCGCCGAAGATGATGTGGGGTGTAACCAGCAGAATGGAGGAAGGTTCATGGTTCTCTGCGAAGGAGTCAAAAATTGTGTCTGAGGGTACAGTGGATGAACATGGAGGCAGCCGAAGTAGGGGCAGAAGATTGTTGCAGGTGTTGAGAGCATGGGCGGCGATGGGGTAGTTCAGGCTGGCGCTGTGGATAAGGCTGGTAAGTTTGTCGGGGGCAGGGGCAGAAGGAGAACCAGTGTGTAGAGGCCCAGGGATCGGAGGGTGGCTCGGGAGTCTTTCAGGGAGTGAAGGGACTCGTCCCTCCTGTCGCTGAAAAGTTTGTTGTTACCAAAGGGGAGGTCTTCAAGGGTTGTCTGGACCTCCTTCGGGAAGCCGCTGAATTGCAGCCATGAGTCGCGGTGGAGCACCACCGCAGAGGCCAGCAATTGGGAGGTGGTATCTGCAGTGTTCACTGCAGCCTGAAGTGTGACTTTGGTGACCAACATGCCCTCATCTATGAGCGATTGAAAGTCCTGTTGCTTGTCTGGGGGAAGAAAGTCCCTGAATTGTGCCAGTTTGGCATAGGAGCGGGAGTCATATTTGGCCAGGACGGCTTGGTAACTGACTATACAAAATTGGAGGCCCGCAGAGGAGTAAACCTTACACTTGATAAGGCCGAGCTTTTTGGCTGCCTGGTCGGGAGGGGTGGGGGGGAAGGGGTGTGTGGAGTGAAGGTGGTGTTGGTGGGCATGCTCCGTAGCTTCCTGGAATACCAGGGAATTTGGAGGGGGTGCTGGAAAAGGAAGTCCATACCCTTGGCCGGCACGAAATAGCAGTGTTCAACTCGCTTTGGAGTAGACATACAGGAAGCCAGTGTGTGCCAGACTGCTTGTGCAGGTTGAAGGATGGCATTAGGGCAGTACGAGCAGGGCTTGGAGGCTGCAGAATATCCATGAACTGGTCTTGAGGATCCTGGATGTCCTCCACAGGAAGTTTGAGGGCAGTGGCCATACGATGAAGGAGGGCTTGATACTGAGCATGATCATCTGGAGGCGAGAGAGAGGGAGGGATGAGTGTGTCATCAGGAGAGGAGATGACGCCAGTGGGGACTGGTGGAGCCAACTAGTCCAGCAGTGCCAGTGGTGCAAGTGGATCTGGCAGAACAGGAGTATCCAAAGGGGCATCATAGGCGGTGGTAGCAGATGGATAGTGGTGGCGGTGTATATAATACCACTACGGGTCCCAAGCTGCTCAATAGGGCCAAGCATAAGGGTCGCTCGGAACTGGGGGTCCCCTCAGGTAGGTGAACTACGGATCGGCAAAGAGTCCGTAAGTTGGTGGGTAGGGCTGCCCTTTGGGATCTGGGCTGTACGAACAGGCTGGTGAGAAGGCAGGATCTGCCTCGGAGGATCAGTCCAATTCTGAAGAAGATCCGGCAGGGGCAGAGCCGTCGTAACTGACGGGACCATCAGAGCAGCGGGAAGCAATGGAGGGCGGTCCATCAATAGGAGAGGATCCTCAACTAGGAATGGAGGACCGTGGGTGGTCGGCAGTGCGGGTTGTGGCGGAGAGCCAGCAAATGGCAGCATCAGCTCAGTCGTAGGAGTCAAGGGAGACAGGCACCCTGGGGTGCGTGGGACCAGGCAGGAGATACTGTATGGTCCCTGCAGACTGGATGGCGGTGGAGGCGAAGGCTGCGGGGTTGGTACCGGGGCCAAGGTCGTCCTTGTTGGAGCATGGTGTTGGGATTTATGCTCAGAATGAGATTTCTTCACAGGGGGAGCCTCATCTTTGGTGTGTGACTTCTCACCCGACCTGCCACAGCTTGAAGAGGAAACGCTACGCTTGTGCTCATGCATGTGCTTTTTATGCACATGGTGCTTAATTGGATGCGGCAGTGCCACTGGTGCTGGGCAGGACAGAGTGGGAGTAGGGCTGGCCGCTGGTGCAGAGCAGCTGTCCAACGGATCCGCCGGTGCTGGTTTCTGTGGTGCACAAAGGTACATAGCCTCCACCATCAGGAACTTACGGAAGCAAAGCTCACAAGCTTCCTGTGTTCGGGGTGGGAAGGAGCAGCAGATAGAGCAGTGTGCAGCGATGTGAGCTTTCCGAGACAGTATAGGCACCGTTGATGTTCTTTGCTCACCGAGAATGAGCGAGGGCAGAAAGCACCATATTCAAACCCTGCTTGTCTGGGCATAGTCCCCTGGCCGGGAAGAGAGTCCCACCAAGGGAAAAGTCTTGGATTTTTATTCCCAACAACTGACTACTAACAACTAAGGGACAGGAAAAACGAGGATGGGCAACTACTCTATGAATAACTATATACAGCAAGAACTAGAGAACTCGAAACAAGCTTACAATCACCGAGGAATGGGGGTTCTGACTCTGGCCATGCGGCGGTAAGAGGGTACTGGAGCGGCATCAACCCGCACAGCTTCTTAAAGCCTCGGATGCACCACACGGTTGACGCACATTCGGGTCGACAGACACTACTATGAACAGTTCCAGCTCCAGCACATGGCATGTATACGCACCCACGATTGGAATCCACATAGGGACCATCACTCAAAGAAGAATAGATGTTTCAGAATCAGATGCGACCCCTCTCCCCGCACACACATAATATAGTCAGTCAGAGCCCTGCTGCACTAGATCCAAATCACCCTAACTTTTAGCCCAGAAAATTATGACCATTTTAAAATCCATCCCCATCCATGTGGCTCCATGATAGAGGGAGTGAAGAAGTGAAGCAGCTCATTTGTTTCACTAAGTGAATGACCCTTTGCTTAGGTCAGGGTCTTCACCATGAGCCTCAGGGAGACAACACACATCAGCTGGCAGTTTGTTCTGCCATGTGGGGTTTTAGATATGCTGGCTTCTCATACCTATCCCCTCACCCTCCCAGATATGCCCAGCTATCTGTTCAGCATGGCATTTCAAGAATGCTCAATGTCCCACCAGCAGCAGGAGCAGAGCTGGGAAGCAGCAGAGACAAAAGAGATGCAAATATTTATCTCTGTAGACTCTCTGCTGTGATGTCCTCTGCAGCAGGTTAGAGCCCGGTGCTGTTATTAAACCCATATTGCAGAATGAAAACTGAGCTGCAGAAAGGCAGAACTGACCTCTGTTATGATGGCTTTTTGCTCCTTGACTCTCCTGGCCTCCTCAGGATATTGTTCCAGGCTGAAGACTTTGGAAAGGGGCAGGGGTTTTCCACTGCGGCACAGAATGGCTTGGCATGTGCCCACATTGGCCAATGTCAGAGTGAAGCTGCCAGCCAGATCAGTAGCATCATGTCGAATATAGCAGAGGACAGCAGAGGAGCCCAGCTTCTGGCCAGCCATCCCCAGCTTCCTATTGGAAGGAAGAGACAATATGAAAAGAACACAACTTCCAATGACAGGTACTTAACAAACAGGCCCTTGCCTCTCCTTCATACACAAAGTGCTAGGTATAAGAGTGATGTATATACCCATGACCCCAAGACCTACCCATTGGGAGGGATGCAGCTGAACACTCTGCAGAGACCATCCACACTCGATCCTGCATCAACAAGTGAGATTCCCTCTCTCCCATCGATGCGAGACGGCCCCCTCTCCCTCAACAAACCAGCCACCCCCTCACATTTCTCATACTACAGGAACAAACAAATCCTTGCTCACAGGTGCAGCCTCCCTACCCTGCACTGGGAAAGGATCTCTCCTGTGACCTTCTCACATCTCCATGCATCAGTCTGATCAGTTTTAACAGGTGCCCCCAGCACCTGCTGGCCTACCTGTGGGAGACCAGGAAGGTGTTAGACATGAACACAGAGTCTATGTTCGACTGCTGCACCTCCTCCAGTAGCACGTCTGCCATAGTGCATTGCAGGAGACGGGGCAGCTCCTCATTCTTGTCACCGTCGAACATGCCGTACACAGCTTCCACACTGTCTGCAAAGCTCCCCAGAGCCAGGGCCGACACACAGAGCCTATACGGGGAGGGTAAAAGCAACTTGAATCTATTTGGGGTATTTATATGGCCTCATGACCATAGTATCTGAGTGACTCACAATCTCAAAAATATTTCTCCTCACATACCCCTGTGAAGTAGGGCAGTGCTATTATCTCATTGTACATATTGGGAACTGAGGCAAAGAGAGGCTAAGTGATCTACCCAAGGTCACATACAAAGTGTGCAATCAGCAAAGAGTCCTGTGGCACCTTATAGACTAACAGACGAATAGGAGCATGAGCTTTCGTGGGTGAATACCCACTTCTTCGGATGCACGTATTCACCCACGAAAGCTCATGCTCCTATACGTCTGTTAGTCTATAAGGTGCCACAGGACCCTTTGCTGCTTTTACAGATCCAGACTAACATGGCTACCCCTTTGATAAAGTGTGCAATGGAACTGGAACATAAATTCAGGTTTCTCAAGTCCAAGGCTAGTGCCCGGAACCAATGGGGCCATCTTTCCTCGCCAGCACAGGGGGAACATGCAGGGCCTGCATGGGGAGTGCAGAGGTAGTTCTACCTAGTGGTTTCTGTGTGCGTGCGTGCGCACACACACACACACAGGGAGAGCAAAGGCAGCTCTACCCAGGGATGGGGGGCAGAGACTCTCAGTGTCCCAGAGCATGTGGACTTTAGTCAAGAAAGGGAGTGGGGAAGGGAGGCCCCAGTTGCCAGGAGAAGGCAAACGATCCAGGAAGCCACACAAGGCTGGCTAGCTCCTGGGGACAGCAGGGTTTGATTGGTGGCTGGATGGTCATTCAGCAATGTATGCTGCCCCTTGCCCCAGAACAGAGTGGGCGTCTCAGGATCCATGTGTGAGCCCCACATCAGGCAATAATACTCACTTATTCCTCTGGCCAGCCATCTCGGCTAACCCATGATTCCAGAGCGTAGAGGAGAGTGCTGAGTCTGCCGTGAGGGAGGGCTTGGCATCAATCTTCAGGGTGGCAATGTGACTGCAGAGAGAGCACCACAAAGGTCATTCTGCTCCCACATATTGCACAACAGCCTGGGGCATCTCCACATAAGCATTACGGTTAAAGGCCAGTTCACCCTACCAATCTGGAGTTCCTAGAAAGCAGCCCCTTGGAAGAAGCTGAGACCAGGAAAGGAGATTAAGGACAAAGCCTTCCATCGGCTGTTGTTCTGTATCTACAAGGTGCCAACCAAGAGATTCTTTGCCTGACTGTTCTATGCTGGTGTAGAGCCAGAATCTGCATTTTGACTGCTGCAAGACAGACAGCATTAGTCAATCATGGATGAATGATTGTGGGAAGGGGATGTCAACAACTTCTGCTGTGCTCAGTGACCCAGTCAACACATTACTTCCACCTCTGGTACATGCTTCATAGATAAAAATGTACACCTTATTTGCAGTCTGAATTTGTCTAGCTTCAACTTTCAACCACTGGATCTTGTTATATATTTGTCTACTAGACTGAAGAGCTCATTATCAAATTTGTGTTCCTTGTGAAGGTAATTAGAGACTGATCAAATCACCCTTAACCTCTTTGTTAAGCTAAATAGATTGAGCTCCTTGAGTCTATCTAATCCTTTAATCATCTCATGGCTCTTCTCTGAACCCTCTCTAATTTATCAACATCCTTCTTCAGTTGTGGACACCAGAACTGGACATTATTGCCGAAGAGGTCGCATCAGTGCAAAATTCAGAGGTAAAACAACCTCCCTACTCCTACTTGAGGTTCCTGTTTATAGAACCAAGGATCGCATTAGCCCTTTTTGGCCACAGAATCGCATTGGGAGCTCATGTTCAGCTGCTTATCCACCATGATCCTTCAAGTCTTTTTCAGCGTCATGGCTTCCCAGGACAGAGTTCCCCATCTTGCATGGATGGCCTGCATTCTGTGTTCCTAGACATATGACTTTACATTTGTCTGTATTAAAATGCATCTTGTGAGCTTATGCCCAGTTCGATAAGCCCTTCCCAGAAAGCTTCTTGCTTCATTGGCCTGGCAGCCCCACAACTCACCTGAAGATGTCCAGGGTCTTGTGTTCTAGCACCAGGTTCGTGTTTCCAGTCAGGTCCAGCTCCTGCAAGGTAGCTGGCAGCACCTCAGGGATCACGATTTCTATTAGTTCATTACAGCTCAAGTCTACAAACTGCAGAACAGAGAAAACATAACAGAGAGGGATCCCTTCCTGCAACCCGCCAAGGGCTCCGTCACTATATTTCCCCTCCATACCTCTTTTCACCCCCCCCTTCCAGCGCCCCATCGCTATATTCCCCACCGCATTTTGGATCTCTCTCCAATCCCCAGAGGCCCTGCTGCTATATCCTCAACTCCATATTATAAGGGGAGTGCAATATCTTCAGGGAGACAGCCTCTCTCAGTTCTGGGTCACAGATCACTAGTTATTTGCCTTAGTGGTTTCTAAGTCTCTTTTCCACTGGTAGGTCAGGCCTGTCAGTTCCATTTTCATGACACATTTCTGGGATCTAATTGGCAGTGGGGTGGGGAATGTAGTGATGGAACCCACCACCAAGTGCAGATCAGCAATGGAATGGAGTTGGAAATATACAGGCCAGTAAGCCTCACTTTAGTACCGGGCAAATTGGTTGAAACTATCATAAAGAACAAAATTGTCAGACACAGAGATGAACATAATTTGTTGGGAAATAGTCAACATGGTTTCTGTAAAGGGAAATCATGCCTCACCAATCTACTAGAATTCTTTGAGGGAGTCAACAAGCATGTGGACAAAGGAGATCCAGTGGATATAGTGTATTTAGATTTTCAGAAAGCCTTTGACAAGGTCCCTCACCAAAGGCTCTTAAGCAAAATAAGCGGTCACGGGATAAAAGGGAAGGTTCTCTCATGGATTGGTAACTGGTTAAAAGATAGGAAACAAAGTAGGAATAAATGGTCAGTTTTCAGAATGGAGAGAGGTAAATAGTGGTGTCCCCCAGGGGTCTGTACTGGGACCAGTCCTATTTAACATAATCATAAACGATCTGGAAAAAGGGGTAAACAGAGAGGCGGCAAAATTTGCAGATGATACAAAACTACTCAAGATAGTTAAGTCCCAGGCAGACTGTGAAGAGCTACAAAAGGATCTCACAAAACTGGGCGACTGGGCAACAAAACGGCAGATGAAATTTAATGTTGATAAATGCAAAGTAATGCACATTGGAAAACATAATCCTAACTATACATATACAATGATGGGGTCTAAATGAAACCTTCTTGTAACTGTTGTTCTTCGAGATGTGTTGTTCATGTCCATTCCAAGCAGGTGTGCGCGCACCGCGTGCACGCCAGCCGGAAGATTTTACTATAGCAGCGTCCGTAGGGTTGGCTCCGGCGCCCCCTGGAGTGACGCCCTCATGGCGCTGTATATAGGGGCCAGCCGACCCCCCACCCCCTCAGTTCCTTCTTGCCGATACTCCGACAGAGGGGTAGGAGGGTGGGTACTGGAATGGACATGAACAATACATCTCGAAGAACAACAGTTACAAGAAGGTGAGTAACGGTTTCTTCTTCTTCGAGTGATTGTTCATGTCCATTCCAAGCAGGTGACTCACAAGCCCGAGTCTAGGTGGTGGGGTCGGAGGTCACTGCAGACTGGAGGACTGTGCGGCCAAATGCAGCATCCTCCCTGGCCTGGTGCGTGATGGCGTAGTGCGCCGTAAAGGTGTGGATTGAGGATCAGGTGGCCGCTCTACAAATTTCCTGCATCGGGACGTGGGCCAGGAACGCGGCTGAAGAGGCCTGCACTCTTGTGGAGTGGGCCGTGATAGGCGGGGTTGGTATATTGGCCCGACTGTAGCACTCCTGGATGCAGGTTCTGATCCAAGCCGAGATCCGCTGTGACGTGACCGGAAGCCCTTTCCTACTGTCGGCCACGGCGACGAAAAGTTGGGTCGACTTCCTGAAGGATCTCGTCCTTTCGATATAGAACGCGAGAGCCCTGCGAACGTCCAGAGAATGCAGCCTGCGCTCCTTAGCCGAGGAGTGCGGTTTCGGATAAAAGACAGGGAGAAAAATGTCTTGACCCATGTGAAATGGGGAAACCACCTTAGGCAGGAACGCTGGGTATGGCCTGAATTGGACCTTGTCCTTGTGGAAGATGGTGTATGGAGGTTCAGATGTTAGAGCTCTGAGTTCCGATACTCTCCGGGCTGATGTGACAGCCACCAAGAACACGACTTTATATGAAAGGTATAACAGCGAGCATGAAGCCAGCGGCTCGAATGGGGGCCCTGTGAGGACAGACAGGACCAAATTGAGGTCCCAAGCAGGGACAGGTTGACGGATGTGCGGGAACAATCTGTCAAGGCCCTTAAGGAATCGTCCAACGAGTGGGTTCGCAAACACTGAGGTCCCCCCCGTCTCCAGGGTGGAACGCGGAGATTGCAGCAAGGTGTACTCGAACCGACGAGAGAGTTAGTCCCAGATGTTTCAGATGTAGCAAATAGTCCAATATGAGAGGGACCGGGGCGAGCAAGGGGGCCTGACCCCGTTGTGTAGCCCAGAGGGAGAAGCGCTTCCACTTGGCCAAGTACGTGGTCCTTGTTGAGGGCTTCCTGCTGCCCAACAGGACCTGTCTGATCTGATGAGAGCATCGTAACTCCACTGGGTTTAGCCATGGAGCATCCAAGCTGTAAGGTGGAGCGACTCCAGGTTCAGGTGAAGGAGGCGACCTTGATCCTGCGTGATCAAGTCCGGTAGTAGGGGCAACCTGAGTGGAACTCGTAGACATGTGTAGGAGCGACATGTACCAGTGCTGGTGCGGCCACGCAGGCGCTATCAGGATGAGTAGAGCGTGATCCCTGCGGGCCTTGAGGATTACCCTGTGAATCAAGGGAATCGGGGGAAAGGCGTAAAAAAGCCCGTCTGCCCAAGAGAGGAGAAAAGCGTCTGACAGGGACCCCTGACTGCGTCCCATGAGGGAGCAGAATTGACGACACTTCCTGTTCTCATTGGAGGCAAACAAGTCTACCTGGGGATGACCCCAGAGTCGGAAAATTTAGAGAACTATATCCCAGCGGATAGACCACTCGTGGCCCTGGAACGAGCGGCTGAGGGCGTCCGCGAGCGCGTTGTGCGTGCCCGGGAGGTAGGATGCTGTCAGGTGAATTACATTCTGTACGCAAAAGTCCCATAATGAGAGGGCCTCCTGGCAAAGGGGAGAGGAGCGAGCACCACCCTGTTTGTTGATATAAAACAGAGTTGGAGTATTGTCTGTGAGGACAGAAACGCACCTGCCTGCCAAGGGACTTGAATGCTATGCATGCGAGGCGTACCGCTAGCAATTCCCTGACATTGATGTGCAGTGACAGATCCTCCCGCGACCAAAAACCTTGTGTTCTGAGGTGGCCCAGATGTGCACCCCATCCCCGATCCGATGCGTCTGTTACCAGGGATAGGGAGGGTTCGGGGTCCCGGAAAGGAACTCCCGCGCAGACCACCCGCGGGTCTAGCCACCATTGAAGGGAGTCCAACACCGGCGGAGGTAAAGTCACCACTGATTCTAGGGAGTCCCTGACTGGCCGATAAACCCCTGCCAACCAAGATTGGACCGGGCGCAGTCTGAGTCTGGTGTGTCTCACCACGTAGGTACATGCTGCCATGTGTCCTAGTAATTTGAGGCAGCTTCTTACTGTGGTGGTAGGGTAACTTTGGAGGCCGAGAATGATGTTGGATATAGTTCGGAATCTGGCCTCTGGGAGATATGCCCTGGCTTGTGTCGAGTCCAGAACTGCTCCTATGAATTCGATTTTTTGAGTTGGAGACAGTGTGGACTTGGCCGTGTTGAGTAAGAGGCCGAGTGAGCGGAAGGTCTGCCTGATGAAGACCACCTGAGCCTCCACTAGTGCCTTGGTCCTGCCCTTGATGAGCCAATCGTCCAGGTAGGGAAATACCTGGATCCCGTGTCTGCGCAGGAAGGCTGCCACGACTGCCATGCATTTCGTGAAGACCCTTGGGGCTGCTGACAGACCAAACGGCAGAACCGTAAACTGAAGATGAGCGTTGCCCATGAGAAACCTGAGGTAACGCCTGTGCTGAGGGATTATTGCGATATGAAAGTATGCGTCCTTTAAGTCGAGGGCGGCATACCAGTCTCCTGGATCCATGGAAGGAATGATGGAGGACAGGGAGACCATGCGGCACTTGAGTTTCTTCACAAACTTGTTGAGACGCCGCAAGTCCAGAATAGGTCTGAGGCCCCCTTTCGCTTTCGGAATTAGGAAATATCGAGAGTAGAAGCCCTTGCCCCGTAGCTCCTGCGGAACCTCCTCCACTGCCCCCGAAGCGAGGAGGGGCTGAACTTCTTGAAGTAGAAGTTGCTCGTGAGAGGGGTCCCTGAAGAGGGACGGGGAGGGGGGCTGGTGGGGCAGGAGGGAGGAGAACTGGATAGAATATCCCTCCCCTACCGTGCGCAGCACCCAAGCATCCGATGTGATCTGGGCCCACGCACGATAGAAGGGGGACAGACGTGACAAAAAGGTAAGGTTGGACGGATCCAGGGTTCTGACTGGGAGGTCGTCCTCAACCAAGCCATCAAAATGGTGGTCTAGGCCCCTGTGTAGGCCTTGGTTGGGCAGATGACTGTCCGAAAGGCTCCTGTTGCTGCCTCCTCCTGCCCGTTCTCGGCCTTCTGCGCGAGGCATCCCCTCGATTTTGAGGCTGGTACGGTCGAGGGGCCTGCAGCGGCCTGAACTGCCTACGCTGGGTAACAGGGGTGTGTAGGCCTAAGGAACAGAGGGTGGTCCGTGAATCCTTTAGGCTATGGAGCCTCTTATCAGTCTTTTCTGAGAAGAGCGTGGGCCCTTCAAAGGGCAGGTCCTGGATCGTTTGTTGGACCTCGTGAGGGAGACCGGAAACTTGAAGCCAGGCCCCGCGCCTCATGACCACACCAGTCACCAACGTGCAAGAGGCTGAATCGGCCGCGTCCAAGGCCGCCTGGAGGGAAGCACGGGTAATCAATCTTCCCTCGTCAACCAGGGCCGAAAACTCGGTTCGTGAGTCCTGTGGGAGGAGGTCCGTGAACCTAGACAAAGCCGAGCATGTGTTGTGTCCATACCGGCTCACTATGGCTTGCTGATTGGCAATGCGCAACTGCAGGTCCCCCATTGAATATACCTTGCGCCCGAACAGGTCCAACTTTTTAGCGTCTCTATTTTTAGGAGTAGCCCCGTGGAAACCCTGGCGTTCCCTCTGGTTGGCCGCATCTACCACTAGGGAGTCCGGTGGGGGATGTGTATAAAGATGCTCATACCCCTTAGTTGGAACAAAATATCGCCTCTCAGTCCTTTTGGCCGTAGGGGCCAATGAGGCTGGAGTTTGCCACAAGGTGCGGGTTGTGTCCGTAATGGTCTTTATGAGAGGTAGGGCTACCCTAGACGGACCTGACGGGGCCAGGATGTCAATCATGGGATCTGTGTCCACCTTGATCTACTCAGTCTGGATCGAGAGGCTCTGGGCCGCTTGAGTAAGAAGCTGTTGGAGAATCCTATTGTCCTCTAGGGCCGGTGCTGCTGAAGTTCCCGCTACTGCCTCGTCCGGAGATGAAGAGGAAGATGTCCCACGCAACGGCCCTTCATCTACCACGTCTCCCTCTGTGAGGGCCTGCGGCACGCGGTACTCAGGCTGCGCGGCCGGTGCGGGCTCAAGATGCGGCACCGCGGCCGGTACCGAGGTCGCCACCGAACGACGAGGAGTGTTGGACGGTGCCTGCGCTGTTGGGAGCAAAGTCCCCGTCGGTGCCGTTGTTTGACCAGGGGGTGCCGTGTCCCCTTGTGGTACACTCCTGTCAGACGGCGGTGCCGGCGGTGGTGGCATTAGCGGCGGGGCCGCAGACGTTGAGGAAACAGAAGCGGTTCATGAGCGGGGCCCGTACGCCTGATCCACTGACTGATGGTAGGCCTAGGGCGTCCAGAACGGCCACTGAGGGGCCGGTTGCCATTGCTGCTGCTGATGCCACTGCGGTGGGTACGGATGGGTACTCCTACGCGAGGACGATCGCCTGCTCCTCGATCTGTTAGAGCGGTACGAGTCCGCCTCTGAGTCAGAAGTCTCTGAATATGAGGACATAGGAGGCGCGGTACCCACTGTCGCCGGAGGGGGTGCTTGCACCGGTGCCGCTAACGTGGCGCGGCGTGGAGAGCGCGGTGAGCGCATCGCCGGTTTGCCCTTAGAGTGGTAATGGGGCTGAGCGGTAGCCGGAGGTTCTCTGCACCGGTGCGGCGACGCCAGCACCGGGAGGCTCAAGAGGTCTGATGCGGCCTCGAACGCCTCCGGCGTCGATGGGAGGCGCACCTCCTCCATCATGTCCGGGGATCTATGCCTTTCCGGACTCGAGCGTGCCCTCTCCGGGGCGGAAGTCAACAGGATGGCGGGATGGGTCTGTGGCGCGAGTTGTCCTGTGACACTCGTGGACGGCGCCGAACCTTTAGAGTCCCGGTGGGGAGATTGTCCCCTCAGCGGCCTGTTCTTTTTAACCGGCACTGGCGATGGAGAGCAGCGTCTTGTAGAAGACGGTTTCTTATGCGCCGACTCTCTACGGTGCCAGGGCTTCGGGGCCTTGGCCTCATGACTTATCTCCCGTGCCGGGGCACTGCGCACCGAGGATGAAGTGCTGGGTGCTGGCTCGGAAGGTCCGGGATCCGATTGCGGCCGCAGTGCCGCCTCCATTAGGAGGACTTTAAGTCTCTGCTCTCTATCTTTGAGAGTCCTGGGGCGAAAAGCCCTGCAGATAGTGCACCTATCCCTTTGATGGGTCTCTCCGAGGCACCTTAAGCACGAAGAGTGCAGGTCACTCTTCGGCATAAATTTCCCACAGTCCCGGCAGAGTTTGAACCCTGGGGACCCGGGCATGCCCCAGCGGGGCGACGAAAAGTTGGGGAAAACCCTCCCAACTAATATCTAACTAGCTAACACTAAACAACAAACTAACTAATTAACTATTTACAACAACTACAGAACACTGCCACGATTGCTGAAGAGCAAGCGAAGTTCCAGCTAGCCGTCACCAGCGGTAAGAAGGAACTGAGGGGGTGGGGGGTCGGCTGGCCCCTACATACAGCGCCATGAGGGCGCCACTCCAGGGGGCGCCGGAGCCGACCCTATGGACGCTGCTATAGTAAAATCTTCCGGCTGGCGTGCACGCGGCGCACACACACCTGCTTGGAATGGACATGAACAATCACTCGAAGAAGAACAGCTGTTACCACTCAAGAAAGATCTTGGAGTCATTGTGGATAGTTCTCTGAAATCATCCACTCAATGTGCAGCGGCAGTCAAAAAAGCGAACAGAATGTTGGGAATCATCAAGAAAGGGATAGATAATAAGACAGAAAATATCATATTGCCTCTAAATAAATCGATGGTACCCCCACATCTTGAATACTGTGTGCAGATGTGGTCGCCCCATCTCAAAAAAGATATATTGGAATTGGAAAAGGTTCAGAAAAGGGCAACAAAAATGATTAGGGGTATAGAACGGCTTCCATATGAGGAGAGATTAATAAGACTGGGACTTTTCAGCTTGGAAAAAAGGCAACTAAGGGGAGATATGATAGAGGTCTATAAAATCATGAGTGGTATAGAGAAAGTAAATAAGGAAGTGTTATTTACTCCTCATAATACAAGAACAAGAGGCCACCAAATAAAATTAATAGGTAGCAGGTTTAAAACAAACACAAGAAAGTATTTTTTCACGCAACGCACTGTCAACCAGTAAAACTCCTTGCCAGAGGGTGTTGTGAAGACCAATACTATAACGGGGTTCAAAAGGGAGCTAGATAGATTCATGGAGGATAGGTCCATCAATGGCTATTAGCCAGGATGGGCAGGAATGGTGTCCCTAGCCTCTGTTTGCCAGAAGCTGGGATTGGGTGACAGGGCATGGATCACTTGATGATAACCTGTCTGTTCATTCCCTTTGGGGCACCTGCCATTGTCCACTGTCAGAGGACAGGATACTGGGCTTGATGGACCTGTGGTCTAACCCAGTATGGCCGTTCTTATGTTCTTGTATAGTGACAGAGCTCTTAGGAGTTGGGGGGAGATCCTAAATGGGGTGGAGAATGTAGTAACAGGGCCCCACGGGGATGGTGGTCAGAGGTGGTGGGAAATGTAGTGATTGGGCCCCATACAGATATGTGCTGGACTTGCGTGTTCAGTTCTGCTCCTCGTGTCTCATGAATGATAGAAATTGAGGGGGTTCAGAGATGGGCAATGAATATGTAGGAGGGAATGATAAGTCTGTGACTTTAATTTAGAGAGGAGACAAACAAGAAGGAACAGAATAGATACAGGATGCACATATTATACCCTCTATGGGACCTGCATCTCTAATGCTGGAGCCTGCAGTTCCTCTCCCAGGAATTCCACTGTTATCCCTCCACTCCAACTATTTCCTGAAGCCTTTCACCCTTCAGGGGTACCTGAATACGAGGTAGGTGCAGGATCTCTGGGAAGATACTGATCTCATTTGAGTGTGCAATAAGTGTGTGCAGCTGCTTGCAGTTTGCGATCGTTGTAGGAATCGTCTTCAGCTTGTTGCCACTCAGGTTCAGCTCTTCCAGTTGCTCCAGTTTGCTCAGTTTGCTGAAGGGGAAATCCAAAGTAGCAGATCTCATGAGCCAGAACCTGCCACCGTCAGAATTCATAGGCACAGGACCCAAAGGGTTAATCTGCTCCCTGGGCAGGAGAAACTAGAGAAGCAGCCGAAGGAAAGGTTCAGCTGCTTACTAGCTGTGTTTCTGATTTATGGATAGGAGACAGCCAGCAAGTCCAAGGAGACATGGCAGTGAGAACAGGGACTGTCAGGCCAGGATTTGCCCAGTGGTCTGATTCCTTTGCTCCTGGCTCCTACATGCATGAAAGCAGAAGAGAAACTCATCACAGGCAACTTGCACCCATGAGTTTCCAGGGACTTGACTGAGAAGCTCTGTGGGTCACTAGTGTAGATATTTAACAAATCTTGGAATGCTGGGGAAGTCCCAGATGACTGGAAACAAGCTAATGTTTTATTTAATAAGGATAAATGGCATGACCCATGAAACAATAGCTTAATTAGCTTGACACTGACCCTAGGCAAAATCATGGAAAGGCCAATATAGGATACAATCAATAAAGAATTAAATGATAGTAGCATAATTAATGCCAATCAACATGGTTTTATGGAAATAGGTCTTGTCAAACAATCTAGATACAGTTTTTTTTATGAGATTACAAGTTTGGATAACAGATAAATGTGTTGACATAATATACTTAGACTTCTGTAAGACACTGTATACAACACATACATTAACAGATTAAGTGCATTAAAAACTGGCTAACTGATAAATCACCAAAAATAAATCTAAATGGGGAATCATCATCCAATAGGGGCTTTTCTAGTTGGGTCCTGCAGGGTCTGTTGATGGCCCAATGCTATTCAATACCGTTATCAATGATCTGTAAGAAAATAAAGACTCACTCATAGTAGAGTTTCCAGATGACGCAAAATTGGTGGAGTAGTAAATAGTAATAAGGATGAGTCAGTTCTAGAGATCGACTGGATCACTTGGTACACTGGGCTTATTGAAGTGCATGTTGTTCAAATACAACAAATGCAAGGTCATACACCAACAAAGAACACAAGTCACACTTACAGGATGGGGAACTGTTTTCTGGAAAGTAGTGTAACTGAAAAGGATTTAAGGGTCATGGTAGATAACCACCTGAACAGGAGATGCCAATTCCTATGCTGTGGGTAAGAGGGGTAACTTGATCCTTGGCTGTATAGGCAGGGAATATCAAGAAGAACTAGGGAGGTAGTATCCCCTCTGCTTACAGCACTAGTGAGACCATTATTGGGATAGTGTGTCCATTTCTCATGTTCACACTTCAAAAAGTATATTCAAAAACTGGAAAGGGTTCAGAGAAGAGCCAACCAAATGATCTGAGGTCAATCTATTTAGTTTATTGAATAGGAGGTTAAGAAGTGATTTGATCACTGTCTAGAAGTACTTACAGGGGGTAAGATTTCTGATGCTATATGGCTCTTTAACAGACAAAGGCATTATGAAATCCAATGGCTGGAAGTTGACTCTAAACAGACTCAGACTTGATAAAAGCACTTTTTTTATTTTTTTATTTATTTATTTATTAAAGTGAGGGTCATTAACCATTGAAACAACTTACCAAAGGACGTGGTTGATTCTCAGTCACCTGAAGTCTTTAAATCAAAAGTGGGTACCTTTCTAAGAGAGATGCTCTAGCTCAACCACAAATTATGAACTTAATGTAGGAATCAACGGATAAAATTATATGGCCTGAGGTATGTAGGATGTCAGACTAAATTATCAGAATGGCCTTCCGGCGTGAAAATCTAGGACTGTATGAACAGTACGATTCAACAGCCTTCAGATCAACAGCTGCTGTAAAGTGCACTGCCCACTGCTATTAGCAATGCAGCCACCCCAGGCTCAGCCAGCCATACACCCCCACCTGCATCACAATCGGCATGCACTAGGAGTACAGGAACCACAGCAGCCAGCACTATCCTGAGGGATACTGATGGATGCTTGGGAGGAGTGAATCTTGAGTCACATATCAGAGGCACAGCATCTCACCATGACATTGATAAGCTCCTACCAGTTCCCCATGACAGAAGGAAACCCACTCACTCTAAACCAGCTGAGTTGACTGATTCTAGCCCTGTTAGCTGAGCATTACCTTTCCCCACCTTTTGTGTGCATTTACCTTGCAGGGAAGGTTTGCAGTTGGTTGTTTGCCAGGTGCAGGACCCGTAAGTTTGGGTGTCCCACCAAGTCAGGGATGCACTGATCTGTGAGGTTATTATTGGTCAAGTAAAGTAGCTGCAGCGCGCTGAGACTCTCTTCCCCAGGCAAGGACTCCAGGCTGTTGGCAGATACATTCAGGTACCTGAGACTAACAACAACGGATTAAGAGACATTAGGTTCCATCCCATCCAAACCACTTCACCAGATACGACAGTGACAGAAGCCATATGAGAAGCTGGACAGATAGCTAGGGCCACATTATCATAACAGACGATTATAATGGTCTCTTCTGGCCTTAAAAATCTATAAATCTAAAAATTACTAGCTATATAGTACTGGAGATGCACATAGTGCTTTGCAACAAAAAGGGAGTGCCTGCCCTGAAGAGTTTGCAAGCTAAGTTGAGAGAGAACACAGGGAACGGGTAGAAAAAAGCTGAGTGCAGGATGCTCTCACAGTTACTTGGGAGTATAAAGCTTGTGTTTTATTTTATTTAGGATTATTCCATTCCAGTGAGTATCTCTTCTCTGCCCCTAACACCTTATACTGCACCTATCACAGTGGTATCCAAGTGCCTGTCTGCTTTCTTCTTTGTACCTCAAAAACTTATATACTGGTGTCAAAGAATGAAAACTCCTCAGGGCAGGAATTTTGTGTTCCTATGTGCATATGAATCGTGGTAGAGAAACAACAATAACTACAGGCAACTTCCTTGGTGGGCCGGTGGGTTAGACTACACTCACCTTTCCTGCTATTATACAGAAACCTGATTCCCTCAGCAGCCAGCTGGGTGATTTCTCCCCTAGTTACCTGGATTACTCTGCCTCATAAAACATAAATCTGCCCTATTACCTCTTACTCAACAGGCAATTAAGCTCCAGAACCTGGCACGGTCAGTCACGCAAGCAGCACCATAACCCTTTACAGCTCCAAAGGTGAGACAGCCAGAGGAAACTGATCTTTCACCAGAGTTAGGTAAAAGATTCCATCCTAATAAAATGTGTTCTGCTGCCACTTACTTCAGAGCCTTGAAGAAGAACATCTCCGGGAGTTTAGTGATCAGGTTATGCTGGAGGTCCAGCACCTCCAAGGGAATGTGTTCCAGCAGAGGTGGAAGGCTCTGCACGTGGTTGTGCCCCACCATCAACTTCCGAAGACTCAAACTACTCAGGGTCCTAGGAGGACAGAGAGCTTATTGAATTAGTTTGGCTCACCTTTCTTTCAGAGCCCCACAGCAGAAAGATCCTGGTCTTTAATCCTGTTATTAAACAAAATTAGGGCTGAAGAACATTACATTGCCTGGGTCAGTGAATTTTAAACAATGCAAAGAGTGAGAGGCATGTGTGATCAGGCAAGCCCCTACCTTTGTGTACACACATGTATCTGAGTGCCCCTGCAGTTCTATCCAAGCTACTGTACACGTATCTGGAGATCACTGATTTGTGCGGTAGGCATGTCTATATAGATACACTGTTGAGCATACTTCACAGTATAGGATGAAGGAGAAATGGAACAGCAAAGGACGGACTAGAATTTAGTGACTTCCTCCTTCTGACAGAAGAGACTAATCTCAATGCTGACTGACTAAGGGATTCTGGGCTCGAACTGCGCTGGATCAACAACCCAGTGCGGTTTTGAAGCTACCATCATATTCTCCAGAATCTCAGCTTTTCTTTAAAAAAACAACCCAAGTCTCTAGCCCTAATAACTGCAAAGATAATTTCAGAAAGTTGAGCTGAGTGTAACCACTACAGTGATGTCTACCTGAGTCTGCAGACAGCCCAAAATAACAACAAACAGGTGTAAACTGCCCCATTAATTTCAGTGAGATAACTCAGTTAACAGCATGGACACTGGCATCTATTTCATGACAACATGTAGGAAAGGAAGAGATCATCACACTATGGAGCTCTGAAAGCCACTGCAGGTGACAGCTTATTTGGGAACTACCAGTGAATGGTGCTGAGGAGATATCAGCATCATTTTTTCCCTGCTCCAAGGATGAAGGTGTAACATCCAATTCTCCTCATACAGCACCTGCTGTGGGGTGGGGCACCTTCTCCTCTGGCTTCCAGGAGGAGCCAGCAGCAGTTGTCAGTGGCCTAATCCTCCTTTTATCTACTCAGAAGAGCCTGGAGGCCCCTGCCCCTGTACTGCTGATGGTGGCCCTCAGTACCCTCAGGGTTTCAGGAGCCTGGTCTGCTCTAGCACTTATTTCCTGGCTCTAGAGCAGGGGATGGAAAACTTTTTGGCCCGAGGGCCACATTGGGATTGCAAAATTGTATGGAGGGCCGGGTAGGGAAGGCTGTGCCTCCTCAAACAGCCTGGCCCCTGCCCCCTATCCGACCCCTCCCACTTCCCGCCCTCTGACTGCCCCCCTCAGAACTCCCGACCCATCCAACCCCCCCTGCTCCTTGTCCCCTAACTGCCCCCTCCCGGGACCCCCCGCCCCTAACCGCCTCCGGGACCCCACCACCTAGCCAACCCCCCTGCTCCCAGTCCCCTGACTGTTCTGACCTCTATCCATAGCCCCACCCCTTGACAGGCCCCCTGGGACCCCACACCTATCCAACCCCCCTGTTCCCCATCCCCTGACCCCTATCCACAGCCCCTCCCTATGACAGGTCCCCCCGGGACTCCCACGCCTATCCAACCCCCCCTATCCCCCACTGCCCCTCAGAACCACCACCCCATCCAACCGGTCCTGCTCCCTGTCCCCTGACTGCCCCCCGGGATCCCCCACCCCTTATCCAACTCCCCGGACCCCTTACCATGGCGCTCAGAGCAGCATGTCTGGCAGCCGTGCCACCCGGCCAGAGCCAGACATGTTGCCACACTGCTCAGCAAGAGCATGCGGCGGCGCAGCTACGGAAGGGGGGGGCAGTGGGGGAGGGGCTGGGGTGCTAGCCTCCCCGGCCGGGAGCTCAATGGCAGGGCAGGACAGTTCCGTGGGCCTGCCCACCTCTGCTCTAGAGGCTGCTGGTCCTCTCTCTGCATCAGTTACAGCCAGGGCAGTTCTCCGCCTCAAAACTATTGTTTCAAGCCCTCTGCATACCGAGACACACGTTACTGCATCAGTTAACCTCGAAAATATGACCCAACTATTTCTTTGCCACTATGAGGACTAGAAGTATAGAATCATAGAAATGTAGGGATGGAAGGCACCTCAAGAAGTCATTAAGTCAAGCCTCCTGTGCTGTGTTAGAAACAAGTAAACCCAGATCATCTCTGATATGTGTTTGTCCAACCTGTTTTTAAAAACTTATGATGGGGATTCCAAAACCTCCCTTGGAAGGTGTTTCAGAGCTTAACTATCCTTTTAGTTACAAGTTTTTCCTAATATCTAACCTAAATTTCCCTTGCTGCAGATTAAGCCTATTATTTCTTGTCCTTTCTCCAGTGGACATGGAGAACAATTGATCACAGTCCTCTTTATAACAGCCCTTAAAATATTTGAAGACTATTGTCAGGTCCCCACTAAGTCTTCTTTTCTCACATTAATCTGCCTAGTTTTTTTTAAGCTTTCCCCATAGGTCAGGTTTTCTTAACCATTTATCATGCTCTCCACTGGACTCTCTCCAATTTGTCCACATCTTTCCTAAAGTGTGGTGCCCATGGCTGGACACAGTACTACAGCTGAGGCCTTACCAGTGACAAGTAAAGCTGGACAATTACCTCCTGTATCTTACATACCACACATCCCAAAATGATGTTAGCCTTTTGCAACTGCATCACATTACTGACTCATATTCAATCTGTGATCCACTATATATCCCAGATCCTTTCCAGAAGAACTATCTCCATTTTGTAGTTGTGCATTTGATTTCCCTTCTTAAGTACTTTGCACTTGTCTTTACTGAATATCATCTTGTTGAATTCAGACCAAATTCTCCAATTTGTCAAGACTGTTTAGAATTCCAATCCTGCCCTCCCACGTGCTTGCAACCTGTCCCAGCTTGGTGTCATCTGCAAATTTTATAAGCATAATCCCAAGTCCATCATCCAAGTCATTAATGCAAATATTGAATAGTACCAGACCCAGGGCAGACTCCTGCAGGACCCCACTAGATACACCCTTCCAGTTTAATAGTGAACCATTGATAACTACTCCGCAAGTACAGTTTTTCAAGCAATTGTACACCCACCTTATAGTAATTTCATCTAGTTAATTTATAAGATTGTCATGTGGGACTGTGTCAAAAGACTTACTAAAAATCAAGATATATCACATCTACTGCTTCATGCTCCCCCTCCCATCCACTTAAGAAGTAACCCTGTCACAGAAGGAAATACGGTTGGTTTGGCATGATTTGTTCTTGAGAAAACCATGCTGACTATTTCTTATAATCCCATTATCTTCCAGGTACTTAGAAACTGATTGTTTAATAATTGTTTCCAGGTATTAAAGTTAGGCTGACTGGTCTATAATTCCCCAAGTCCTCTTTGTTCCTCTTTTTAAAGATAGGTTCTATGTTAGCCCTTCTCCAGTCTTCTGGGACCTCATTCATCCTTCAGGAGTTCTTAAAGATAACTGCTAATGGTACTGAGCATGCTTCAGCCAGTGCCTTAAGTACCTTGGGTTGAATTAAGTATAATTTGAATTGAAATGAAAGTTGAGATACTATCATCATCACATGACTCTGGGCACATTGGCCCTTGCCATGCATTTACTGTGCCTATAACTTAAAGCAGCTCTGCCCAAAAACATGCACAGATTTGGAGGACAGAAAAGACCATTATGATCAACTGCTCTGACCTTCTGCATAGTACAGGCCATAGATTGTCATCCCAAAATTCTAGCCCCATAACTTTTGTTTGAGCTAAGATGCATCTTTTAGAAAGACAACCAATGTTGATTTAAAGACTTCAAGTGATGGAGAATCCATCACATCCCTTTGTTAGTTGTTTCTGTTAATTTCTCTCTGTTAAAAATTTGCACATTATTTCTACTCTGAATTTGCCTAGCCTCAGTTTCCAGCCACTGGATCTGGTTATACCTTTTTCTGCCAAACTAAAGGGCTGTCGACTATCAGAAATCTTTTCCCCCCATAGGGAAATACATATAGTGATCAAGTCACCTCTTAACCTAATCTTCAATAAACTACATAGATTGAGGTAGTGTTGTAGGCGTGTTGGTCCCAGAATATTAGAGAGACAAGGTGGGTGAGGTAATATCTTTGATTGGACCAACTTCTGTTATCTCACCCTCCCTGTCTCTCTAAATAGATGGAGCTTTTCTTTAGTCTCTGGCTAGGTGTCATATTTTCCAGACCTCAAATCATTCTTGTAACTCTTTTCTGAAGCCTTTCCAATTTGTCAACATACTTTTTAAAGTGTGGACTCCAGAACTGGATCCAGTATCCAGTAATGGTCCCCCCACTGCTTACTGCCAAGGATTTAATTCACTCTCTTAGTTATTGGATTGCACCAGAAGCTCACATTCTACTCGTTATGTCCCAGTAAGTCCTTTCCAGAATCTCTGCTCTTCCAGATACAGTCCTCCATCTTATAAATGTGACCAACAGCCCTTGTTATGAAGTGCAGGACTATGCCAATGGCTGTGTTAAAATACATTCTTCAAATGAGCCCTTCAAACAAAGCAATCCAGGCTGGCATGTACAATTGACCTGTCCCTATCATTATTTACCACTCTACCACTTTTAGTGTCATCTGCAAACTTTTACCAATTTTATATTTTCTTCCAGATCACTGATAATGTTTTTTGAACATCACTGGGCTGAGAATAGATACTGAGGGATGTCACTAGACACACCTCCACTAGATGATGATTCCCCATTTATAATTACCTTTTTCTCTGTATCTGTTGACCAGTTTTTAATACATTTAATATGATTTTGTATAGTGGTATTTTTTTTAAATCAGAATGTCATGGTTCAAATGCCTTACAAAACTAAGTATATTATGTCAACACAATTACCTTTGTCTGTCAAACTTGTAATCTGATAAAAAATGGTATCAAGTTTGTTTGACAAGAACTATTTTTCATAAGACCATGTTGACTGGCATTAATTATGATATCATAATTTAATTCTTTACTGACTGTTTCTCATATCAGCCTTTTCATGATTTTGTCCAGGTTCATCATCAGGTTAACCAGTCACTCAAAAATTTTCTGGGTCATTTTGTTTACCCTTTTTAAATATCGACACAACATTGGCTTTTGCTTCCTCGGTGTTCCCAGATTTGTTAAAAACCAAGCCAAATTGTTCAGAGAGCTCCTAGGACAATTCTTTTAATATTCATGGGTTCAATATATCTGGCCTTGCAGATTTAAAAATGTTTAACTTTAACAGTTATAGATTCATAGATTCTAGGACTGGAAGGGACCTCGAGAGGTCATCGAGTCCAGTCCCCTGCCCGCATGGCAGGACCAAATACTGTCTAGACCATCCCTGATAGACATTTATCTAACCTACTCTTAAATATCTCCAGAGATGGAGATTCCACAACCTCCCTAGGCAATTTATTCCAGTGTTTAACCACCCTGACAGTTAGGAACTTTTTCCTAATGTCCAACCTAGACCTCCCTTGCTGCAGTTTAAGCCCATTGCTTCTTGTTCTATCCTCAGAGGCTAAGGTGAACAAGTTTTCTCCCTCCTCCTTATGACACCCTTTTAGATACCTGAAAACTGCTATCATGTCCCCTCTCAGTCTTCTCTTTTCCAAACTAAACAAACCCAATTCTTTCAGCCTTGCTTCATAGGTCATGTTCTCAAGACCTTTAATCATTCTTGTTGCTCTTGACCTTTAATCATTCTAGTTGGTGGTTAACATCCTCCCCAGATACTGATAAAACAGAATGTATTTCATCATCACATTGAGATATGAGAACACATCATCCTGCTTCTTTTCAAATACAGAACGCCTGTATTTATTGAATGCCTCTGCTTTTTCTGCATCATAGCTGATAGTTTTACAATTCTGTCTAGTATTAGACTTATATCACTGGTAGGATTTAATTTGTTCCTGACATATTTAAAAAATGCCTTCTTACTGGCCACAGATTTTTCACTGATACCTTTAGCTTCCCTTATCAATTGTCTGTATTTCCTAACTGCTGATTTGTACTCATTGCTATCAGCTTCACTGCTTTTCCATTTTTTTTATTTCCTCTTTCACCTCCCCTCTTTGCCAGGATGTATTGTTATTGGGTTTTTTTAACTGAAGTAGCCTTCTTTTGTGACTGAAGAATGTGGGGCTTGGGCATCTAACCATTCTTAAATAATTCCCAATTATCATTTGTATTTTTATGTTTAAATATTTCCTCTCACTTAATTTTGCTTGTGACTGATTTTGAACCCCAATGAGATAGTGGTAAGCCTGAGGAGACAAGAACAGCATGTGTGACCATATTTCATAGAATCATAGAATATCAGGGTTGGAAGGGACCTCAGGAGGTCATCTAGTCCAACCCCCTGCTCAAAGCAAGACCAATCCCCAATTAAATCATCCCAGCCAGGGCTTTGTCAAGCCTGACCTTAAAAACCTCTAAGAAAGGAGATTCCACCACCTTCCTAGGTAACCCATTCTAGTGCTTCATCACCCTCCTAGTGAAGAAGTTTTTCCCTAATATCAAACCTAAGCCTCCCCCACTGCAACTTGAGACCATTACTCCTTGTTCTGTCATCTGCCACCACTGAGAACAGTCTAGATCCATCCTCTTTGGAACCCCCTTTCAAGTAGTTGAAAGCAGCTATCAAATCCCCCCTCATTCTTCTCTTCTGTAGACTAAACAATCCCAGTTCCCTCAGCCTCTCCTCATAAGTCATGTGCTCCAGCCCCTAATCATTTTTGTTGCCCTCCGCTGGACTCTTTCCAATTTTTCCACATCCTTCTTGTAGTGTGGGGCCCAAAACTGGATGCAGTACAGTAACTCCTCACTTAACGTTGTAGTTCTGTTCCTGAAAAATGTGACTTTAAGGGTATGTCTACACCCAGCCGCTAGTTTGGCGGCTGGCAATCGAAGTTCTGGGTTTGACTTATCGCGTCTTGTCTGGACGCGATAAGTCGAACCAGGAAGTGCTCGCCGTCGACTGTGGTACTCCAGCTAGAAGAGAGGAGTACCGCGGAGTCGACGGGGGAGCCTACCTGCCGCGTGTGGACCGAGGTAAGATCAAACTAAGTTACTTCGAACTTCAGCTACGTTATTCATGTAGCTGAAGTTGCGTACCTTAGTTCGATTTGGGGGGTGAGTGTAGACCAAGCCTAAGCAAAACAATGTTAAGCGAATCCAATTTCTCCATAAGAATTAATGTAAATGAGGGGGTTAGGTTCCAGGGAAATTTTTTTCACCAGACAAAAGACATATATATAACACACACACACACACACACACACACACACACACACACACACACACAGTATAAGTTTTAAACAAACAATTTAATACTGGTACACAGTGATGATGATTGTGAAGTCAAAGGGTGGGATATTTCCAGGGAATGCCTTACTGCTAAATGATGAACTAGCAATTGACTGAGCCCTCAAGGGTTAACTCTCTCATTCTACTGTACAAGGCAGCAGGAAAGGAGGGAGGGCAGACAGAGCCACACACACACCGGACTGCAGCTGCTGCTGCCTGGAAGCTCCCTCTGTTGTGTGTCCCCCCTGCTCTATGGAAGATGGGGTAAGCAGGGTGCAAGAGCAGGGGGGAGGGGGACACCCTGACATTAGCCCTCCTCTTCCTCTCCCCCACACAGCAAGCAGGAGTCTCGGGGAGCAGCTCCAAGGCAGAGGGCAGGAGCAGCACATGGCAGTGGGGGGAGGGACAGCTGCAATTGCTAGCCTGCTGGGCAGCTGCTGCACAGGGAACTTAGGGGAGCGGGGAGCTGATAGGGGGGCTGTCGGTCCACCCGGGTTCCAACCACCCACCAGCTAGCTCCACCGGGCTGCTCTTCCTGCAAGCAGTGGACAAAGCAGGCGGCTGCCAAAAGACGTTAGAAGGGAGCATTGCACAACTTTAACTGAGCATGTTCCCTAATTGATCAGCAACGTAACAACAAAACAACGTTAACCGGGATGACTAAGTGAGGAGTTACGGTACTCCAGATGAGGCCTCACCAATGTCGAATAGAGGGGAATGATCACATCCCTTGATCTGCTGGCAATGCCCCTACTTATAAAGCCCCAAATGCCGTTAGCTTTCTTGGCAACAAGGGCAAACTGTTGACTCATATCCAGCTTCTCGTCCACGGTAACCCCTAGGTCCTTTTCCGCAGAATTGCTGCCTAGCCATTCGGTCCCTTAATTAGTTGGAGGGGAAAAAAGGATTAAGAGCAACATATAGAAAAGAGGCAACAGTCTAAAATATCCTACACTGGGAAAAGTTCCTGATATTACGGGGCTTTTTTAAGTTATCTGACAAAGGTACAACAAGATCCAACAGCTGGAAGTTGAAATCAGCAAAATTCAAACTGGAAATAAGGCATACATTTTATTGTTGAGGATAATCAGCAATTGGAATCTACTCACAGGATGTGGTAGATTCTCCAGCATTTGAAGCCTTTAAATCAAGCTTGGATTATCTTTCTACAATATACTCTCTAGTTCAGCCACAAATTGTTGGGGTAGATGCAGGAATCGCTGGATGAAATTCTTTGCCCTGTGTTATTCAGGAGGTCAAATGAGATGATTATAACAATCCCTTCTGACCTTAAAAATCTATAAATGTTTTGAACATATGCACAGTCCAGACAACGTGGCACCACATATTGGCATCACAAGCAAGTGAAACATTGCTGGGGGGGAGGAGAGGGGTATAGAAGAGTACTATCACTCTTTTTCCCCAACACACACATCCTGGAGGGAGTCCCACCTTTGGCCAAGAAGGGGGTTTGCTATTACCTTGATGGAAGCTCTGTGAGGAGATTGTAGCTCATATCCAAAACCTCAAGTTTCTTTGCTTCGCAGGCCCAGTCAGGGATACACAGCAGCTGGTTACTGAGAAAAGGAAATGGAAAGCATAAGAGGAGGAGGGACAGCAAGATACCAGAATTCTACTGAACCTATAACCCACCATGTGGAGATTTTGCTGGAACACACTAGTGGTTCCCAAATATAAAATAGCACAAGAGACAAACCCAAAGAAAAAGAAACAACAGTGTAGAATCAGTCACACACACCAGTTCTCATTCAAACTCATTTAAAACAAAACCAGTGAGTGTAGGGCTCGTAAAGAGTGCTGATTCATGGCATGATGTTTTATCCACAGCTGTGGCAAAAGCAGGCCAAGCTTCCCTATGCTGGCATGTTGATGCACTTCACCCCAGAGCTAGAGTGAGAGGAGAGGCCAGATTCCATGGCCCATTCAGTCTTTGGTCTCTCTGCTGAGACCTGCCAACAAGGGGCAAATTAGCACTGAACAAGAAGGTAGCCTGCCCACTGGGACCTGGGCTAAGATATCTCCCTTCTCCAGATTTTTACGTCATGGTCCAATAAACAGCCATTCGTAACAGCTTTCAACTCCTACTCACTGAATTTTGAACTAATGACCAAGAGCTGAAAGGCAGCCAGTCACCTAGTCATGCCAAGCTGGTTTAAAGGGGCTTCTAGTCTGGGAAATGTTCATTTTACTTTCACGCTAGTCTGTTCTGTTACGAGGAGATGCTTCACTCTCTTCACTGCTCTCTTCTCTTTCAAAAGAACAGCTGTGCTCTACCTCTGCCCGCAAGATATGAGAAAGGGGCTGAAGAGAGAGTTGTCCCATAGAAGAGAATCCAGCAGAGGAACTGCAACTTGCACTCTCTCTCAGAGCACCAACCTGGGAAAGCCACTGTGTTTCAGGAAGCATCCGCAGAAGAATCTTTTGCTCTCACTCCTCTTATCCAGAGGCCTAATCAATTCTAAGCTAAGACTGGCATCAGGTTCTACTTTATGTTCATGAAAATCCAGGCAGACTATTTCTATCAAGGATCTACAGCCATGAACCATAGGTCGCAATCTCACCAATTTAGCCTTGCCAAATCTATTTTCTTTCTATTTTTCTCAGCTGCCTCTATACTAAGGGAAAGTAGAAATCAACAAAATGAGAGAATGTTGTTCTGATAGCATGGGGTGGGGGGAGGTGTCACTTGAGAACTTTGCAGCCTAAATGTGAAACAATTAGAACTGGGCAAAGTCTACGGAGCTAAACTTGCCACAAACCCTAAGAAATTGAGGCAACGATTAGATTAGACCTCTCAGTAACTAATTCCCCCTCTCCTGAGACAAATTGGCTGAGAGGGGGAACACAGGGTTGGTCTGACTACTTGAAATTTTACAAATAAATGTTCAGCCCTAACCACACCCAGACCTCATATAGCAACTGACATATTCAAAGCACTTTTCAAACAAAGTATTTATCCCTTCCCTGAGAAGGGGAACAGTTAATATGAAGTACAAAGAGGTTAGTTATATGTACAGTACTGTTGTTCTTAAAGGTGTGTAGCCTGTCTTCATATTCCACAGTTGGTGTTTGCACGCCCAGTGCTCATGCGTTAGAAAACTTTCTAGTTAGCAGTGTCGGTTGTATGTGCCCTTCATATCCTTGTGCATTCTGGTGAGAGTATAAAGGGCGGAGTCACCCAACTACATCCAGTTCCTTTGCCATCTGTAGTGGTTTGTGAAGACTCTGAAGCAGCAAGGATGGCAGGTGGGTGATGAAATACATATACAGACTACACATCTCAAAGAACCTCAGTTACTGTACAGGTAATTAGCCTCTTTTCTTCTTTGAGTGGTAGCCTGTATACATATTCCGCAGCTGATGAATCTCAAGCAGTAGTTCTCATTGGAGTCAGAAATGAGGAGCCTATGCAAACAGAGACTACAGCACAGTGCCTCTCTAAGTGGATGAGATTCTCCAATTGGACCCACCAGCACCATATTTCCAGGCTATGTGGGAATAACTATACCAGCTGAAACAGGTCTCTTGCTGAGAGTTCATTTGGCTGCCATATCAGTCATCCATCCACCACATGATCAATCAGTATTTGCACACTCAAGGGCAAACAGATTCCTGAGGAGCATCTCTACACTGTCTATCGTTTAGGGATCCACTCCCTATGTGGGATCTTTACTTGGTGCTCTCAAAAGTCATGGATGCTCCCTTTAAGCCTATGGTCATGTGTCCCCTGTGAGGAATGGCACATTATAACCATTGTTGCCATGGCCCTGGGGATCATATCCACAGCGTCCAATGCTGCCCATAGAGCTGTCTTGGCAACCAATTGCCCGTCAGGATGGCTTAGAACTCACTTCTGAATTCCTGCAGCAGTTTGTCAATAAAACATTCCACAGAACACCAGTCAAGGTAGTCATATTTTGCTACGATTGCTTAATAGTTCAATATCCTTATTTGGCGGCTCAAGGTTGAGTACAATTTCCTACCAAGAAAGTCTAGGCTCCTTATGCTTGCAGCCGAATTCTGGTAGCCGTGGCACATTCTCTCATTTGCCACAGTCACTACTAGTGATCCCTGTACCAGGTATGAATAGGCCAGCACCTGATACTATCTATCAGCCTACTTTGAGGTTGGTGCTAATGATGCTGGTGTCTGCCACAGGGTCTTCGCAGGATCTAGTAGGTCCTTGTTTATCATGATTGCTACACAACATGGTACCGATATATGTAATATATTGAGCAGCCTGTGCAGTGTGCCATGTACTTCTTTGGTGGGAATCTCTATAGTTGCTGGTATATGCCTCATCAAGTCCTGGATTATTTATGGTCTTCTGGAGTGACCATCACTTGGTGTGGTATAAGCGTCTCGTCCAGTGATTATGAAGACAAATTAGCTGGTACCAGCTACTCTGGGTTTTGTGGTTGTAGCATGGGAGAAGGCTGCTGCTGTTTGTGGTTCTGAACTCCGGGTGGGGTTAGTACTGTACTCATGCCTGGGTCAAACCTATGGTCCACCTAGCCCAGTGTCCTGTCTTCTGACAGTGGCTGGTGCCAGATGCTTTGGAGGGAAATGAACAGAACAGGGCAATTATCAAATGATCCATCCTGTCATCCACTCCCAGATTTTGGCAGTTGGAGGTTAAGGACACCCTGAGCAGGGGTGCCATGATGGACCGATCCTCCACGAACTTATCTAATTTTTTTTAGAACCCAGTTATACTTGAGGCCTTCACAACATCCCCTGGTAATGAATTCCACAGGTTGACTATGAGGTGTGTGAAGAAGTACTTCCTTATGTTTGTTTTAAACCTGCTGCCTATTAATTGCATTGGCTGACCCTGGTTCTTGTGCTATGTGAATGAGGATGAGAAGTAGTTTTCTTCTGTAAGAGTGTGTGCCCTCCCAGTTGGTGCTGAAGGTACCGATCTAGCTGGCCCTGAGGATCATGGAGGCAACAGTGCTGACATTGTTGGTTCCAAGAACTGGGACAGCATCAGTGGGGAGGGACATATCAAAAGTCCAGGTAAATCCCTAGAGGTGCTTCCTAGAAGATGAGGAGTATTTTAAGGGTACTGTGGGAGGTTTTGAAGAGGCCACCAGCACTGAGTTTGATGATCTCCAGTCCCCAGAGAGTCCCAATGTCTGGAAGCCAGGATTAGAGTCTCGGTGCAGAGACTGCTCCATCAGGAAGGCCCTCAGGTGGGACTCCCTCAACTGCAGGGTCCGCTTTGAGAAGGGAATAAAGATTTTGCAATGGTCTGAAACGTGTCCCTTGCTGAAGTGGAACAGACCCCTTGCATGATCGTTGTTCAGGAGATAATGGCCTTATATGAGGGGCAGCTCAAAATCTGAGGACTTGTGGTCTCCCAGGCAGGCAATCGGTACCAAACATTCAGTGAAGGAGAAGTCCTTTCTTCGCGGAAGTACCCAAGTTTGGAAAAAGTAAAAACCTAACATTATCACCAATTGCCAACTATAAGAACTATGCACAATGAGAAACAGGTATGTTTGCTCCAAAAGTGAGCTGCTCTGACCCATGCCACAAGCAGTAAGAAGGAACTGGGTGTGGCTGGATAGCTCCATCTTTTATATTCTTCCTGGAACAAATGGGGATGTGAAGGAAACATGTACCACCCTAATGGATGCTGCTGAACAGAAAGTTGAGACATGTACACACTGGACAAGCAAACACCAACTGTTGAATATGTATACAGACTATCACTCAAAGAAGAACTATATCCCTCCCATTTCCTCTAGAAGGCAGGAAGAGGAACATTTGGACATTCTGGAAGTTGCTTCATGAACTTAGAGAAATCAGCTGATAAACTGAAAGCTCCCAACACCATCAGGAAATGGGACTAAGAGCTTGTCTACATGGGAAAGTATACTGGTAAAAGCTACAGTATGAAATAAACTGATACAGTTATACCAGTATAACTCCTCATGTGGACACACTTACTCCAGTACCAGAATGCCTTTTTGCAGTATAGCTAATATTGCTTTGGAAGAGGTTTAAAGTAAACAGAAAAAACCCACTCTCATTCTGGAAGAGAAATCCCTGATAGGCAGTTATAGTAGTATACATACTGGTTTAATTACACCAGCATACTGACAAAACTTTCCCATACAGACAAGCCAAATCCAATCACTGCTGTGCTTAACTCCAGAAGCATATTTACCTCCTACATGAACAGAGCTTCTGAGGCACGAAAACTCAGGCATTGGCATTTATGTTGACCCCTTGAACTGTGGTAGAATTCCCATGGAAGCCAACATGCACATGGGGAAAGGGCATGCTATAGGGCTGAGTTCTAAGGAACAAAGATTTCTCTTCCGAAGGCAAGTTTTGGGGATGGAAAAGGCCTGAAATAACAAAGTGGCATTTCAAATGAACAGTCAACTGAACGGACAGAAAAATCCAACTGAGCATCCTTTCAGGGACAGAAGAGCAGATGTCTTTGAAGAGACGGATCCCGTACAACAGTGGAAGTCACTATACAAAGACCTTTGATAGATCCATGCAAAACACAGATTTGATAATGATCAAGTTTCTCCTTGTAATTTCCCAAGAAGCCTAGAGAGAGTGCCTGTGTCACTCAATACACACAGCCCAGGACTTGGATTCCAGAGAATCTGCAGGAAGTGGTCCAGGCCCACCAGGATTTCACTTTGTATCCTTTTGTGTGTTGCCACTTACCGGGAGATTTCAAGGCAGGTCAGCAGACTAGGGACTGGATAAACATTTACAGTCATCAGACCTGATCAAATAAAGCAAACAGTAATGAGTCCAGACTGCTAGAAGGGGAACAGCAGAGACACAAACACTGTTTCCCAGAAATATACTAGGGTAGATATCAAGTGCCAACCCTTCAGGATGACCAGATAGGGCTGGAAAATCTCTAGTGCCCAAATAGACATTTGTTGCATCTGCAGACAGGAAAAGCCCATGGTATGAAGAGCCAGGCTGCAGTTCTTCTCTCCTCAGGTATCAGAACTACGTATTTCTCTAAAAGGGTGTTCCAAGAGATTATTATTTCTACTGTGGTGGTTATAGGATTCTTGTCTCTAGTATGATGCAGTGCAGCACAAAGGGCAGCAAGAGAACCAGTCTCACTCTTTCAGGAACAGCAGCAAAATGAGAATAACTTGAGGGCATGTATCATTTAATCAAAGCACCAGAGGTGGGATTGCTCTGGAAGGCTAGTGAACATGGCAAATCAAAAATGATCATTCTTGCTACAACCCAACGTCAGTACTTTAAGCAACAATGCCACAGACTAAAGTGAGAATCTGCACGGACATCCTTCCATTTGTAACTCTTATTATAAGATGCTACTGAAATGCACTTCCATTTCCTTTTCTCCCTGTGAAAAGCATGATGAACTAGAGGGAAGTGTCAGTGAGTTCTACCAGTCAGGAAGGTTCACTTTGCTGCAGGAGGCTGTACTCAGTGGATGGCTCATCAGCCTAGGCAAGTGAGGCACAGCCTAACTAAAAAACTGAAAAGCTAATTCCCAAAACCTACATTTTTTGTATATATATATATATATAGAGAGAGAGAGAGAGAGAGAGAGAGATGCTTAAGGACAGTTAAGCATGTTCATAAATAGTAACAAAAGTCCACAAGAAGCTCTTTTAATTTGATTTAAATTTGTCACATTATTCTCTCCATCTCAGTACTGAAACACAATGCCAGAAAATGATGTGCTGCAGGTGAGGTTCAAATCATGGTGCAGGTGAGGTTCAAATCATGGTGCAGGTATTGGTGCCTCAGGAAGCTGCCTTGTTACCACGGCAACGTATCATGCACAGGAGTCACTTTATGAGGGTGTTGCAGTGGTAACCACGGCTTGGTGAGGCCACGGCAGGATTGCAGCATTTGTCACTTCTGACAGCGGGGCTGCAGGGGGATCCCCCCAGCACCGACACAGCGGGGCTCTGTCAATCTGTTTCTTCACTTCCCCAGGTGGGTATTGTACCCACCAGGTGGGTACCTAGAAGTCACCTACTTCAAGACAGGCCCAACAAAGAAAGTAACAGAACGCCACTAGCTGTCACCTGCAGCCCCCAACTAAAACCTCTCCAGCGTATCATCAAGAATCTACAACCTATCCTGATGGACGATCCCTCACTCTCACAGACTCTGGGGGACAGGCCAATCCTCACTTACAGACAGCTCCCCAACCTGAAGCAAATACTCACCAGCAACTATACACCACACAACACCAACCCAGGAACCAAACCCTGCTACAAACCCCGGTGACAACTTTGTCCACATATCTATTCAAGGGACACTATCATAGGACCTAACCACATCAGCCACACCATCAGGGGTTCGTTCATCAGCACATCTACCAATGTGACATACGCCATCATGTGCCAGCAATGCCCCTCTGCCATATACATTGGTCAAACCGTACAGTCTCTATGCAAAAGAATAAATGGACACAAATCTGACATCCGGAATCATAACTTTCAAAAACCAGTAGGAGAACACTTCAATCTCCCTGGTCACTCAATAACAGAACTCAAAGTGGCAATTCTTCAAAAAAAAAAAAAAAA
>NW_020697273.1:2581122-2609726 GCF_002925995.2 Terrapene triunguis | reverse complement strand
AAAAAAAAAAAAAAAAAAACCTTCAAAAACAGACTCCAACGTGAAACTGCAGAACTGGAATTAATTTGCAAACTGGACACCATCAGATTAGGCTTGAATAAATACTGGGAGTGGTTGGGTCATTACAAAACCTAAACCTAATTTCCCCAATACTAATTTCCCGCTACTGTTACTCACACCTTCTTGTCAACTGTCTGAAATGGGCCATTCTCATTACCACTTCAAAAAGTTATTTTCCCCTCCTTGGTATCCTGCTGTTAATTGATTTGTCTAGTTAAAGATTGACCTCTCACTTGTTAAGGCAACTCACATCTTTTCATGTATTTATACCTGCTCCTGTATTTTCCACTCCATGCATCTGATGAAGTGAGTTCTAGCCCACAAAAGCTTATGCCCAAATAAATTTGTTAGTCTCTAAGGTGCCACAAGGACTCCTCGTTGTTGTTGCTGTGACTGAAACAAGACATCCCTGGCAGCAAGAAATAATGGATAGACAGGTGTCCAGTGGGGATTACAGATATCATTAAGATCCTAAAAACTGCACCTATTGTTTTATAACTTTAAAAACCGAAAGCTGGGCATGTGCCCATGCAGCCACATGTTCCCATGACTGTTACTCTTAGCCTCCTTCTTCTTCTGTTTCTTACACATACTTGGTTGGATAACCTTAACCGAGATGGCAGGCTCTTTAGGGAAGAGTTAGTCTCTTACTTTATCGGCAAAGCACTTTGCAAAATGGGGTGTTGATCTGATTGGATATTACCGTAATCAGGGCCGGCGCAACCCATTAGGCGACCTAGGTGGTCGCCTAGGGCGCTACAATTTGGGGGGCAGCGACCGCGGTGGTATTTCGGCGGCAGGACTTTCCACTGCCTCTGTGGGGGGCGGCATTTCGGGGCGGGACCTTCCGCCGCCTAGGGCAGCAGAAAAGCTGGCGGCGCTCCTGACCATAATACAAGTAAATAAAATACTATACCATCAACAATATTAATACTAAGAGAAGAGGCCCTTTTTGGATGGAGCAGAGCAGCAGAACAAGCTTCTGTGGGATAATCCCTTGGGCTGCTACTGTTTCCATCTTTGAAGTGGTTACTGATCCACAGGATACTAAGGGTACGTCTACACTACCTGCCGATCCCCGATTGCTCTGCTGTCGACTCTGGAACTCCACCACAGCGAGAGGCGGAAGTGGAGTCAACAGGGGAGTGGCAGCCGTCGATCCCGTGCCGTAAGGACTCGAAAGTAAGTGATTCTAAGTCGATCTAAGATACGTCGAGTTCAGCTACGCTATTCTCGTCGCTGCACATCTTAGATCGATCCCCCCCCCCCAGTGCAGACCAGGCCTAAGAGCAGGGCTGAACTCCAGGGAGCCGCCAACCTGTGTTTAGAGCAGCTATGTTTCTGTGTGGGGGTGACAGGAGGGCTCTCCCTGGGTCTGGGGAGGGAGCAGGCAGGTGAAGGAGATACAATGGACATACAGTTGGTGTTGGCATAGAGGGCCCGAAGGGAGAAGCCACTCAGAGTCAGTTCCCTCAGCTGATTCCGCTCACAGTGCAGCTGCTCCAGACTGCCAAGAAAGCTCAGATCCAGGTCAGTCAGCTGATTGTCTCGCAAATCCATGTGGGTCACAGATTTGTTCCCCTCCAGGCTGTCAACAGATAATCTCCTCAGGTGGTTCAGCCTAAACATTCAGAGATAAGAGATAAAGGATCAGAGAAAAGGACATTGAACTGGTTTTTTGTTTTTTTGGGGAGGTGGGGGACAGAGTGACATGATGGCAGGAGGGAGAAGGGGGGAACAGACAGGCTGGAGACTGCGCCAAAAGGAGGGACATGAGGGAGTCTGGAGACCAAACCCAGGATAGAGGAGTGGAGGGGTGAGTGAGGTAGAGGAAGGGTCCTGGTGAAGGGGGATTTTCTGGGAGGGGTACAGACAGTACAGTCCCTACGTCTGTTCACCTACTATTCATTGTTGCATTAAATATTATTGGCTCTACTCAGTTTCTGAGCACCTTTAACAGTCAGGAGATGCTGAGGGCAGCTTCCAGAGGCTAAAAGACAAAAGGCCTGGTTCTGGGACAGAGAGCTGTATTGTGCGTGGTCACACAGGAACCTGGGAAGGCACTTGCTATACATGTTAATTCAGCTATAAGATTTTCATGTCTCTTAACTGATCAGAAGTCTCACTATGTCTTTCTAAGGATGAAGTAAGAACACAACCACCCAGGATGCCTACTAAGACATGCTAGAGCATTTATACAGCTTTCTTTGCTGGAAGTGGGGTTGAGGAGCACTCTGGCTGATGTATGTCAAAGCAGCTAGAGTCCACTTACCTAAGATCCACACATCTGATGTGGCTCATCCTGTTCAGCACCCCAAGGTTCAGGGTTTCCAGCTGGTTCCCTGCCATGGCCAGTTTGTCCAAGGCAGTGAGTTTCTCACAGACCACTGGCACCTCACTGAAGTTGTTGAAGGAAAGCCCGAGGGAGCAGAGCTGCTGCAGGTGTCCCAGCTCTTCTGGCAAAGATGTGAGGAAATTCCCATCAAGACATAAGGTCTGGAGACTGTGGCAGGCAAAGGGAAAAAGAGAAACATTCAGGGATGGAGAATTGAGTAACCTGTTTAACATTGTCAGCGAATTTATACACTGGCTAATTACAGCTTATTATTTCCCATAGCTAACTGTGACTTGTTTCTAGAGTTGTACGGTTATTACATGATTATTTATTATTCAGCTAATATGCTTGAGTTTTAAAATTGGATGTGTAAAATATAAATGCTCCGGATTAATATTTCACTTGTGTAGTTAAGCTTCTAGTTATATGAATCAGTGGAAGTTAGCATAAGCAAAGCGTAATTACATTGTAACTGTAGAGTATTTATTTGACAGGCAAGATGGGTGAAGTAACAATATTGGACCAACCTCTGCTGGTGAAAGAGACAAGCTTTAAGAGCTTACACAGAGCTCTTCTTCAGCTCTGGGAAAGGTTCTCAGAAGCCATGTCTACACTATACAGTTTTGTCAACAAAAGTCAGCTTTCGTCAACAAAACAGTGGAGGTGAAGACACTGCAATGCTCCTCCTGCCAATTTAACTCTCCTGCTACGCTGACATAATAAAAACACCTGGGTGAGAAGCATAGAGCTTTTTACGATAAAGGCAGAGCGACACAATGTCAATGTAGACACTGCATTGCTTATGTCACCCTAAGTGACCTCCAGGTAGTGTCCCACAATGCTCATCATGACTGCTCTGGTTTGAACTCCACTGCCCTGCAGCCAGGTACACAAGCATGAGTCCCTCCCCCCTTAAAGCCCCGGAATTTTTGAAATTCCTCTTCCTGTTTGCTCGGTGTAGATAGCTCACATAGCATCTTCCCAGCTGCCCATGGTGGGTACCTGCAGCAAACACTCCCACCTGGAGTACACTGGAGTTGTCGGATCTGTGGGGAGAGGAGGCTGTGCAGTTGCAGCTCTGCTCCAGCCAAAGGAACTTTGATAACTATGGGCAAATTACTTGTGGCATGGAGCTTAAGGGGTACGAGAGGGACACGCAGCAGTGCCGTGCAAAGATCAAGGAGCTGAGGCAGGTGTACCAGAAGGCCAGTGAGGCCAATCGCCAATCCGGTGCGTTGCCAAAGACATGCCACTTCTACAAGGAGCTGCATGCCATCCTCAGCAGCAACCCCACCTCCACCACCAAGACCCTTGTGGATACTTTGGGGAGGCTGGAAGCAGAAGAGTGAATCCCGAGGATGAAGTGGTGGACAAGGAAGTGGAGTTGGAGGAGGATGGGGGACAGGCAATAGAGATGTCTGGGTGCATGGCAAGCCAGGACCTCTTTTAACTCCAGGGAGGTCTAGGTAGCCCCAGCACTCTGGCACACCTGATGCAGGAGAGGGGAGCTTCAGTAAATACTCATTGTGCTTTGATACTGTAGGAAGAAATGAGGTAGAGCTATATTATTTTTTCAAAGGGTAGAAGAGGGATAGAAATAACCAACAGTAGCACTGTTTGCATCTGCTTCTCATTTCCCTGTGCACCTAGACAGAGGGGACCCGATGGAAAAGTTTGCTGATGCACACTGAGATGTGCCAGGAATTCTCCATACTGATCTCTAGGAAACTTTCGTGGAGGTAACTCTGCAATCCTCTGCCAATGGTTCCTTGGGAGGGCTGCCTTATTTCTTCCCCCGTGGTAAGTAACTTTGCTGTGCTAATCGGCAATTACTTCTACAGGCACCAAACAGGCGAGCAGCATACAGACTCAGCCTGCAGCCACACGCATGTAGGAGCTGTACCCTTGCATCCCTGGTTACCCTGAGGAACGAGATATCAGCTTCTAATCACCCTCGCCTTTGGAAAACGGTGCCAGTATTCAGAATAGTGTCCCTAGGCGTTTGTAGTCATCCCCCTCTGAAACTCACCCGCCCTTTGTCCCATCTTGCCTCTTTCCCCCTGTGCCAAACCCACCATGGTTAGGGCTCTCGCTGTGCTGTGTGCCTGCTATGGGAAAGTGAGAAAGTGGTGTATGTAACTTGAAAGGAATTAAGGCTGTGAGTGCACTCATAATAGTGCCTCTGTTTATTGTTTCTTTAACTTCTTCAGATGGGGCCTTGAGGGTCTATTCCTGCACACTAGCTGAGCGGCACTGTCTGATAAGGAGATGAACCAGGATGAGTAAGGAAGAAATGTTCAGGGAGGTGCTGCAATTGTCTGATGCTGCTGATAGCGAGCAGAGAGCATTGAGAGAGGCTATCAACGAAAAATTGAGAATGGACAGCCAGGAGAGGAAACAGGGGTAGGAGTGGATGATACAGCTGCTTGAGGGCCAAACGGATTTGCTGAGGTCCCTGATTGTGCTGCAGGCAGAACACATCCATGCTTGTCTCCCCCTGCAAGCCAAACAGAAACGCCTTCTATGCCTTCCCCAAACTCTCCCCACACACCCGTTCTTCGCGTGTTCCTGGTCCGTCGCAGTACTCCATGCACTCCACCCAGGAACATGTTTCACAATGATAGCTGGACATACACCCAGCTGTGAAAGCCTCATTGTAAAAAGTGCTCTTCATTGTCATGTCCCTTGTAGGTAATAGAAATGTTTGTATAGCTGTTAAATAAAAATGTACTTATAGAAAGAAAATGAATCTTTAATGGTCTACTACACATGGTGGTTGCTGCTGAAATTCATACATAATAGCAATCACTGCATTTGCAAAGTAAAATTAATGCACACACAGCAATCATTATAAGGCTCATATTACAGCGCAAGAAAGCAATGCCTGGCTCAATTCATTACAGAAAGTCATATTACTGGGGCTCATTGTCAAAATTCTCCTTCAAAGCCTTCCTGATTTGAACAGCCCCCTGTTGAGCCCCTCTAACAGCCCTGGTATGTGGTTGCTCAAAAGCAGCTTCCAGCCAATCCACCTTTTCCCCCTAGTTTCACAAATGTTATGCAGAGCACAGCAGGCTGCTATGACCATGGGAATATTTTCCTCACTGAGGTCTAACCTGCCAATAGTGCCAGCAACCCTTTAATCTGCCAAAGGCACATTCAACGGTCATTCTGCATCTGCTGAGTCTGTTGTTGAAGCACTCCTTGCTACAGTCAAGGTTTCCAGTGTAAGGCTTTGTGAGCCACAGGAACGAGGGGTAGGCTAGGTCTCCCAGATCACAATTGGCATTTCCACTTCCCTGCTTACAGCTTTCTATGCAGGCCAGTGTTCCTGAAGATGCATGCATCATACACCTTCCCTGACCACCCTGCGCTGATGTTGGTGAAACAACCTTGGTGATCCACCAGCACTTGCAATACCCTAGAAAAGTAGCCCTTTCTGTTGAAGTATTCCATTGCAAGGTGGTCTGAGGCCAAAATGGGGATATGCATGCCATCCATTGCCCCGCCACAGTCAGGGAATCCCATTGCCCCAAAGCTATTTCCCACACATTGGGCAGAGTCACAGTCCTTTGTAACAGGAGGCAATTAATGGCCCTGCACACTTGCATCACTGCAACCCGCACAATGGACTTCCCACCTCCAAACTGATTCACAACTGATCAGTAGCAGTCTGGAGTTGCCAGCTTCCACACAGCAATCGCCACTCGCTTCTCTGCTGTGAGGGCAGCTCTCAATTTGGTGTCCTTGCACTGGAGGGCAAGCTCTGTACACAGTTCCAGGAAAGTGGCTTTGAGCATCTGAAAGGTCTGCAGCCACTACTCGTCATCCCATACCTGCATCATGATGCGACCCCGCCACTCAGTGCTTGTTTCCCAAGACAAAATATCAATGGTCCACTGTATGTAGCTGCCCCATGAATACCAACAGCAACCCTAAATTGTTTCTTTCCATGGCATGCAGCAAGGCAGACACCACAGTGTCATTATCAGATTTGCAGCTCATGAAATACTGCAGGATCAGCCGCATTGTGTTTGTAATGCTCATCGCAAGACTGGAGAGCAGTGCAGGATCCATGCTTTCAGACAGAAATGGCAGATGCACAGTTTACAGGGGCTGTTGAAAAGTGGCGCAAAACGTAGCAGGAAGCCCATGGAATGATGGGATGAAGAAAACTGCATCATGGGATGCTGAGCCCGCCCCCATGATTCACTGCGATCCCTTCCCAGAGCACCCAGCGGCAGATAGCTATCCACAATGTACTGCTCTCTCTGTCAATGCAAGAGCACCAACTGTGGATGCACTCCGCCAACACAAGGAGCGTTATGTGGACATGCAAAAGTGGTTTAATTACAGCAGTGGATGATCGCTGACCTAACTTAAGTCAACTTAACTTTGTAGTGCAGTCATAGCCAGAGTGTCACAGATAAATATCAGGTGGCACAGAGTATTTAGCATAAGTAGTAACCACATATTGTAAGAGCTCATTCCAGGTGAAGTGGCCAGTTAACACCTCACAGTCATCGGACATAGTGAGTTACAGATTGTTGTAATAAGCCATAAATCCAGTGTCTTTATTAAGACCATGATTGTTAGTGTCTAGTAAAGTTATGAATGTAAGCTCCCAGGCTTGGCTTTGGAAGGTGATTGTGACAGGGCATCACCCCACTCCTGCCTCTTTTCTAGCCACACACCACTCAAAGACCTACTTCTGGCCAAACACCCTGTGTGCCATTTATTTACAATGTTCTCTCCTCCACCCTTACAAACTTGTGCAGCTCTGTATTTCCAATAGCATATACTCCTTAGGTGTCTTCCCACTGAGAGATTTTTCCTGGCTCTGACTCTTCAAAAGTGAAATCCCAGCAAGCTGCATGGAAACTTTTTAAAGACACCATAATAGAGGCTCAATTTAAATTTATACTTCAAATTAAAAAACATAGTAAGAGGACCAAAAAAGTGCCACCGTGGCTAAACAACAAAGTAAAGGAAGCAGTTAGAGGCAAAAAAGACATCCGTTAAAAAGTGGAAGTTAAATCCTAGTGAGGAAAATAGAAAGGAGCATAGACTCTGGCAAGGGAAGTGTAAAAATATAATTAGGAAGGCCAAAAAAGAAATGGGAAGAACAGCTAGCCAAAGACTCAAAAAGTAACAGCAAATTTTTTTTAAGTACATCAGAAGCAGGAAGCCTGCTAAAGAACTAGTAGGGCCACTGGATATCAAGATGCTAAAGGAGCACTCAAGGAAGATAAGGCCATTGCGGAGAAACTAAATGAATTCTTTGCATCGGTCTTCACAGCTGAAGATGTGAGGGAGATTCCTAAACCTCAGCCATTCTTTCTAGGTGACAAATCTGAGGAACTATCCCAAACTGAGGTGTCATTAGAGGAGGTTTTGCAACAAATTGATAAATGAAACAGTAATAAGTCACCGGGATCAGATGGTATTCCCCCAAGAGTTCTGAAGGAATTCAAATGTGAAATTGCAGAACTAATAACTGTAGTATATAACTTATCATTTAAATCAGCTTCTGTACCAGATGATTAGAGGATAGCTAATGTGAAACCAATTTTTAAAAAAGGCTCCAGAAGCAATCCAAGCAATTACAGGCAGGTAAGCCTAACTTCAGTACTAGGCAAACTGGTTGAAACTACAGTAAAGAATAGAATTTTCAGACACACAGATGAACATAATTTGTTAGGGAAGAGTCAACATGGTTTTTGTAAAGGGAAATCATGCCCCCCCAATCTACTAGAATTCTTTGAAGGGGTCAACGAGCATGTGCACAAGGGCAATCCAGCAGATATAGCATACTTAGATTTTCAGAAAGCCTTTGACAAGGTCCCTCACCAAAGACTCTTAAGCAAAGTAAGTTGTCATGGGATAAGAGGGAAGGTCCTCTCGTGGATCAATAACTGGTTAAAACATAGCAAACAAAGGGTAGGAATAAATGGTCAGTTTTCAGAATGGAGAGAGGTAAATAGTGGTGTCCCCCATGGGTCTGTTCTGGGACCAGTACTGTTCAACATATTCATAAATGATTTGGGAAAAGGGGTAAACAGGGAGGTGGCAAAATTTGCAGATGATACAAAACTACTCAAGATAGCTAAGTCCAAAGCAGACTGCGAAAAGTTGCAAAGGGATCTCATTAAACTGGGTGACTGGGCAACAAAATGGCAGATGAAATTCAATGTTGATAAATGCAAAGTAATGCACACTAGAAAACATAAGCCCAGCTTATGCACATAAAATGATGGGGTCTGAATTAGCTGTTACCACTCAAGAGAGAGAGATCATGGAATCACTATGGATAGTGATTTGAAAACATCCACTCAATGTGTAGTGGCAGTCATAAAACCTAACAATGTTTGGAATCATTAAAAAAGGGATAGATAATAAGACAGAAAATATCATATTGCCTCTATATAAATCCATGGTATATCCACATCATGAATACTGTGTTCAGATCTGGTCGCCCCCTCTCAAAAAAAGATATATTGGAATTGGAAAAGGTACAGAGAAGGGGTATGGAACAGCTTTCATATGAGGAGAAATCATTAAGACTGGGACTTTTTGGCTTGGAAAAGAGACGACTAAGGGGGGATATGACAGAGGTCTACAAAATCATGACTGGTGTGGAGAAAGTAAATAAGGAAGTGTTATTTACTCCTTTTCATAACACAAGAACAAGGGGTCACCAAATGAAATTAATAGGCAGCAGGTTTAAAACAAATAAAAGGAAGTACATGTCTTCACACAATGCACAGTCAACTTTTAGAACTCAGTGCCAGGGGATGTTGTGAAGGCCAAGACTATAACAGGGTTCAAAAAAGAACTAGATAAGTTCATGGAGCCTAGATCCATCAATGGCTATTAGCCAGGATGGGCAGGGATGCCAAACCACATTCTAAAGTGTCCCTAACCTGTTTGCCAGAAGCTGGGAATGGGTGACAGGGGATGGATCACTTGATGATTACCTGTTCTGTTCACTCCCTCTGAAGCATCTGGCATTTGCCACTGTTGGAAGGTAGAATGCTCGGCTAGATGGACCATTGGTCTGATCCAATATGGCCATTCTTATGTTGTAAGACTCTCAGTCTCTTCCCCCCACTTGGCACTTCCTTCCTGTACCTTTTCTACTTTTTGGGTTAATTAGCCTTGTAGCTCTCTCCAGTCCATCCCCAATTGCTCAACTGGACAAAGTTTTGCCCCTCAGGTTTGCTCCGGGGTGATTTAATTGGTGATCCAGTTATCAGAGTGTTGGTACAACTACTGTTGCCCAGCACTGTCATAGTACTCTGAAGGTTTCCTTTACGGATAAGAACTGACAGGTCAGATACGAAGTGATTGCTTTGTGAAAACAGTTCATCCACCGGTGATCTGGTGTTTTTGTCTTTCAGCATCTTTCTGTGAGTTCATGCGAGAGCATAGTGATTGTCTCATTTCACCCACACACTTGTTAATGGAGTATTTAATGCACCGGATAAGGTACACCATACATTGTGATAGGCATGTGCAGGACCCATGTATCTTGAAAGGTGTATTGTGTTCATCATCATAGCAGTGGAGATATGTCTACAGGTTTTGCATGTTACGGCAGGATTTGGTGCTGCTTTGAGTTGGTGCGTTCAGGTTAGTGCGGAGGTTTCCTCTGATGATGACAACTAAGTCTACCTATGTTAGGTCAACGTACAGCCACTGCAGTAATTACTGCAATTCTTCATGTCCACACTACCCTTCTTCTGTCGGTGGTGTGCGTGCTCACCAGGAGCACTTGCCTCAACTTACGGGGGACAGTTTGGGGGCGGCTGAGAGGCCGGGCTCCCAGCTGGGAGCTTGGTGCCAAGTTGACAGGCAATGTAAGTCACGCAGAGTCTACACAAACACTGCGTCACTCTAACTATATCAACCTCAGCGTTACAACTCTTATATAGGTGGAGTGATTAAGTTGGTGTAGTGAGGGAATTACATTAGCAGGAGCAACGCTGTAGTGTAGATACTTAAAAAGTTAGGTCGATGTAAGCTGCCTTATATTGACCTAACTCTGTAATGTAGATCTGGCCATATTTATAGTGGAAAACAATAAGAAGTTTATCATCAAAAATTCAAGCAATAGTGAGTAAGCGGAAGCAAACGGTTACATATAAAACAAAATAACAAAAGACTTTCTAGAAACTAAACTTAACTAACAGGCTAGCTTTCTGTCTAAAGTTTATCTCACCACCAAAGTCCTCTGCAGCATTTTCAACCAACGTTGGGTGAGATGCCATTTTCAGGAACGTAAACGCACTGTCTGTTTACTTCCTGGGTCCAGAATAAGAGGGTGTATTCTTTACCGTCTACCTATACTCCCCATAGTTCATTGACTGTATTCAGAGACTGTATAACCACCTGTAATTTGTTTTTCCTGTGTGCTCCTTCCCTGCTGACTTCACATCTCTTTGATAACTTTGTATGTAAAAGGGCATCCATTTATAATGCTTAATTTACTCGTCTGACAGAAAACCTGTTTTTTCACTCCTGCTGGTGATTCGTTCCTTAATACAAACTCTAAGAATATATTTTCAGTGTATATATACACACACAACTCCTTACACAGTGTCACGGAGTGTGGGGGGACACAAGCCCCTGCACCCCCGGCTTCCTGCGATTCACCATGACTCTCAGCCAGCCAGTAAAGCAGAAGGTTTATTTAGACGACAGGAATACAGTCCAAGACAGGTCTTGCAGGCACAGACAACAGGACCCCCCTCGGGTAGGTCCATCTTGGGCTCCCAGGGCGCCCCAGCCCCCTTGGGAGGTCGGAGCCCCACCTGCCTCCCAGCCAGCTCCCCAGCCAGCTCCTGAAACTCTGCCTTCAGCGACCCCTCCCACAGCCTTTGTTCAGTTTCCCAGGCAAAGGTGTCACCTGCCCTCTAACCCCTTCCTGGGTTCTCATGTTACATGCTCAGGTATTCTCCATCGGTCAGTCTCCCATCCCCCAATGCAGACTATCCTAGCCACACTCCCCTGTCAGCATTCAAGGACCACAGTAAGAACAGTCCCAGTTCGTCACACACAGTATCTGTACATACATTTCATAACTATATTAATAACCAGTGTGATCCTGGCTTTCATGTAAGCCCTCACATGACATTTTTTAGTGCACCAGAATGTATGTACCAGAATCAGGACATTTCTGTAACACATTGGTCAGTTGGCATTAAGGCCTCCTTGGGTCATACTGCGAAAGTCACTCTTGGGTTCTCAGTAAGGGTCACAGAGCAAGAGGACCTGTCTCACCAGTGATGCCTTTACTCTGTCTGCACCCAAACCAAGACATAGGGCAAGTCTATAACCACAGATGAGAGGTGTTTAAGGGCCAAGACAAAAGTCAGATAACTCACTTGAACAGGTTGCCAATCTGGCTTGGCAGGTGATGAAGCCCATTACAGGAAATGTTGAGTTCAGTCAGATTGGAGATCTCACACAGTAATATAGGAAGCTTCCCCAGCATATTATGGGACAGGTTCAGGCCCTTCAGCTGAGAGAACCTAAATGTCAGGTATACAAATTATTCATAAAGCATAGTGGTTAGTGACAAATACACATACAAGGACAAGCGCAAAGGTTCTCTGAAGTAGTCCAAGTACTTTCTTAAATATGACATCCCCTTTTCTCAAACCAGCTATAGCATGGCATTTCCTGTACCAAACAGGCTATAATCCATCAATAATATATACCTAAGGCTAAGATTTTGTCACGGACATTTTTAGTAAAAGTCACAGACAGGTCACAAGCACAAAAGAAAAATTCACGGAAGCCATGACCTGTCCGTGACTTTTACTAAAAATATCCCTGACAAAATGGGGATCTGCAGTTCCCCACACTGCCTGAAGTGGGACAGCTGCACAGGGGCTAGGAGCCGCCTGCAGCAGCTAGGGGGCCCGTGGCAGCAGGGAGCTCAGGGGTTCCCCTGCCACAGCCAGGAGCTGCGGGGTTTCCTGCTGCCTGCAGCAGCCGGAGGGTCAGGGGTTCCTCCGCCACTGGCGGCTCTGGAGGCTCCTGCTGTGGCCATGAGATCGGGGGTTTCCCCGCCACTGCCACGAGCTTGGGAGTACCCTGCCATCTGCGGTGGCTTGGAGCTCCGGGGGCCACCCAGAGGCGGCGGGGTACTTCGCGGCTCCCTGCAACTCCTGACCACTGCAGGCTGAAGTCACGGAGGTCGCTGGAAGTCAGATTCCGTGACTTCTGCAACCTCTGACTAAATGGTAGCCTTATTCATAACATTACTTCTGCTCTATATTGGGTAAGACAAGAGAATTCTAAAGTTAGGTCAACCCAGCTATGTTGCTCAGGAGTGTGAAAAATGCACAGCTAGGTAGTTAAGCCGACCTAAACCCTGGTAGACATCTCTAGGTCAATGGAAGAATTCTTCGGTCGAACTGGCTACTGCCTGTCGGGGGGAAGATTTACTACAGCAACACGAGAACCCCTCCCTTTGCTACATTGAGTGTCTACACTGAAGTGCTGTAGCAGTGCAGCTCCAGAGTTTCTAGTGAAGACAGACTAAGAGTTACACACACTCCCATCTCTTTAAACTCAGAAGCAAAGCAGACAATATCTGTCTGCTAGATAAACACCTTGGATTAGGGACTATAAACATTAGAACAGGAGATTAATTAGCAATTTAAAATAATTTCTTCCAACAACAGTGTGTCTCATCTGAAGGATTTTCATAGATTCATAGATTCTAGGACTGGAAGGGACCTCGAGAGGTCATCGAGTCCAGTCCCCTGCCCGCATGGCAGGACTAAATACTGTCTAGACCATCCCTGATAGACATTTATCTAACCTACTCTTAAATATCTCCAGAGATGGAGATTCCACAACCTCCCTAGGCAATTTATTCCAGTGTTTAACCACCCTGACAGTTAGGAACTTTTTCCTAATGTCCAACCTAGACCTCCCTTGCTGCAGTTTAAGCCCATTGCTTCTTGTTCTATCCTCAGAGGCTAAGGTGAACAAGTTTTCTCCCTCCTCCTTGTGACACCCTTTTAGATACCTGAAAACTGCTATCATGTCCCCTCTCAGTCTTCTCTTTTCCAAACTAAACAAACCCAATTCTTTCAGCCTTGCTTCATAGGTCATGTTCTCAAGACCTTTAATCATTCTTGTTGCTCCCTGGACCCTTTCCAATTTCTCCACATCTTTCTTGAAATGCGGTGCCCAGAACTGGACACAATACTCCAGCTGAGGCCTAACCAGAGCAGAGTAGAGCGGAAGAATGACTTCTCGTGTCTTGCTCACAACACACCTGTTAATACATCCCAGAATCACGTTTGCTTTTTTTGCAACAAACAAAAGGATGGGGTGGAGGATTTCAAATGTGGGTTGAAAGTCCTCATTTCAGTAAGTCTACCTTCAACGTACCATTTGAGGGTGGTAAGCGACAAAGGTGGGACAGGAAAGCAGGAAATGAAACTGTTTAGCCACCAGATTAACTAGGGCCTTGAATGAATTTGGTGAAAGGCCAAGAGAAAAAGGTGTTTGGTGTAAACCAGGCACATCAAAAGAAACCTCAAAAGGCATAAACAGGGCTGTAAAGGGGGAAGCCCAGAGGCACTGTCTCTGAGGCCACATTCCACACTAGGAAAAGTGAATTGCTAAACTAAAGTTATTCACTGTAATTGGAGTTCTTTTAAAATGGACTCTACATTTTCACATTCACAGGGTGCACAGCTGGTGCCACTCTGATGGCACAATGTTTCATAGCAGTACTCACTGGAGTGCTCTCCTGTCCCTGGTTGTGGTGGAATGGTATTACTACTTTGGGAAGAAATTTAGGATGGGGACCATAGACACCAGCTTCCTCTGGGCCCAGGTGTTGCTCAACCCCCTGCTCCGCCCCAGGTCCTGCCCCCCACTTGCTCCCTTCCCCCAAGTCCCCAAACCCATCTCACCCCTTCCCCCAAGTCCCCACTCCCACCCTGCCTCTTCCCACCTCCTCCCCTAAGGGTGTACCGTCCCTGCTCCTCCCAGAGCCTCCTGCACACCGAGAAACATCTGACTATGGCAGGCGGGAGGCGCTGGGATGGAGGGGGAGGAATTGAACAGCAGGGATGGATGGGAGGTGCTGGGGGTGGGGGAAGGAGAGCTGGCTACCAGTGTGTGCTAAGCACTCGCTAATTTTTTTTCCACGGCTGCTCCAGGGCTGGAGAGCACCCACAGAGTCAGCACCTATTGTGGGGATAGAGAACCACTTTATTCTTGTGGAAAATAATGAATGACAAATCAGCGATGAGCGCTTGTATTTCACTTACTTTTCTACCAGATGTGATTGCTATAACAAAAGCTGTCTTTAATTGAAAAGTGAAATAGGGAACATTTCCCCAAGGTTCAAAGGAAGGTTTCACAAGCCGAATAAACACTAGGTTGAGGTCCCAAGTTGGTGCTGGTTCTTTGACTGGAGGGTAAACATTCATTAGTTCCTTCACAAATCTTAGCTGTGTCATAGGTAAATACAGTCTTATGATCAATGAGGATGTGGTGTGCAGAAATAGCTGCCAAGTGCACTTTGACAGATGATCTAGAGAGTCCTTATAATTTCAAATGGAGCAAGTACGCCAGTATGGACAGAATGAAGGCTGATGCTGAATCCAGGTTATTTGCCCAAAATTGAAAATATCTTTTCCGTTTGAGATAATAGCATCTACAGATTGACTGTTTTAATAGCATCTGTTGGACACTGTCTGAAGAGGACTTTTCAAGGTCTGTCAAAGTCCTCTGGCCTATGCTGTCAACAGAAGACCGTGTGATCTGGGTGGATATCTGACCGTTCTGCTGGGTCAGCAGATCTGTGGCTACAGGGAGAGACAGAATCCTTTAGATAGATGAAAGAGGCCTGGAAATCACTCACTCAGGCTGGGGCAATCACAATTATTCTGGTCTTGTCCTATGTTTTCTTTAGAATTCTTTGAATGACAAGAAATTGGGGGGTGGGAGGAAGCACAGACGAGATCTATTTCCCCAGTCGAGCAGAAATGCATCCAATATGGACTGGCTGGCTGTGCCTGCTCTCGAGCAAAACCGTGGGCCATCTTGTAAACAGGTCTCTCTCTCTCTCGATACCCTCAGAGACAGAAGATTTTTGTCTACTACCAAGTTCTACAGTAACCATTTATGCTGCTCTCTTCATGTCACTGCTCAAATGATCTGCAAGGTCTTTGCCACAAGATGTATAGAGATATGAGATAATTAATGTGCCGGATGCACCAGTTTCATAATGCCACAGCTGCTTTGCACAGTTGACTGGAATGAGCTCCTCCTTACATGTTCACATAGAACACTTCTATTGTGTTGCCCATGACCACTTGGGACCACTTTGTCTTGTAGATGTGGAAGAAAGGTTTTGAGTGTCCACTGAATTTCTCTGATTCATGGACACTGATATACAGATTCTTTCCCCAGAGATTCCAATGGCCCCGAATAGCCAGGTTATTGAAGTGAGCTCCCTATCCCAAACTGGAACCACTGGAAGTGACTGTAGCTGATAGGACTGGGGAATTGAACATTACCCCTTTTAGAACTCTGCTGCATCTCTCACATAAGGGATAGGAGTACTTCCCTGGCAACTATTTTATAAACATGCTATATTAAGCAAATAATCTTTGCTAGCCAAAGCTGAAGCCGAAGAGTTTTCATCTTGAGGCTAGTATATAGGGTTATATAGGTAACTGAAGCCATGAGGCCTGGTCCATCAGTTTGAGGATCATCATTGAGGCTACATTTTAGTCACGGCGCTTACCTGGGGGGCTCCCCGGAAGTGGCGACATCCCCCTTGCTCAGCTGCTAGGTAAAGGCATGGTCAGGCAGCTCTGCAGGCTGCCTCTGCCTGCAGGCACCGCCCCTGCAGCTCTCACTGGCTGGGAACCACGGCCAATGGGAGCTGCGGGGGCGGTGCCTACAGGCAGAGGCAGGCTAGTGTGCAGAGCTGCCTGGCCATGCCTCCACCTAGCAGTTGAGCGAGGGGAATATCGCCGCTTCTGGGGAGCCCCCCCAGAGCCCACCTCACCCCATCCCGTGCTACAATCCCCTGCCCCCTCTCACACCCAAACTCTGCTGCTGGGAAGAGGGAGGGGGCAAGGGCCCGAGACTGCCCCAGCAGTGGCCGGTGCACCTGGTGCAGGGGCTGCCTGAGCTGCTCCTGAGCCAGGCGCACCAAACACTACAGAAGTCATGGAGGTCACGGAAACCGTGACCTCCGTGACAATCTCTCAGCCTTCATCATCATCACTATTCGACACAAGTTCTTCTGAACTACCTCTATCACTGTACGGATTTTTTTAAAAATCCTTATTCCAGGAAGAAGACTCTGCCTCTTTGAGAATCAGAATTGTGCTAGTAAATAGGATTGTGTGTAGGAACTGCGTGCAATTTATCTTTCCCCAGTTTATTTTGAGTTCCAGTTTTTTAATTAGGGAGCAGATCTGAAACATACCTGTGGATAGGTCATCTTGTGAAAATGCTTTGATGAGCTAGTTATTTGAATAAGGGTATATATAGGTAATCTGTGAACTTAGGTGTGCTGCTACTACAGACAGGCACTTTGTGAATACTTGAGATGTGGTCAAAAAGATCAACGGGAAAGATTCTATATATATTGTTAAAAATCTTCTCTCTCAATGAATGGTAACTGTGACATGAAAGTCTGATAGCAACATGGAAATATGCATCTTGTAAATTGAGAGCTCCAAACCACTCATGAGTGGACAGGGAGGGCATAACTGAAGCCTGAGTAAGAATATGGAATTTGAACTTTCTGATGAATAAGTTGAGCTATTGCAGATCTAGAATAGGTCAAAGGCCTCCACCCTTTTTTGAGATGAGAAAAAGGAGAAGCTCTTTTCCTGGAATTCTTCAGGAATTTCCTCTGTGGCACTTGCCTTTCACTTCTGCCCTTAGCAGTCTCTGGTGAGAGAACCCTCTGAAAAGGGGAGATTTGTGGAGAGGGATGGTGGTGAACTGAATGAAGTAAGCCCTTGGGAAGATTTCCAGAATCTGTCTGTAGTGATGATGGCACTCCAGGTATTGAAGGAGAATAAAAATCTGTTTCCAACATGGGTGGGGAAGTTGGTACATAAGTTAAAGTTGTTTTAAGGCTCCTGAGGATCTCATCAAACCCGAACTCTAAGACCAGGTGCAGAAGACTAGGGATGTAGTTGGTTTGCCTTTCAGGCGAGGCTTGTAAATTTTTCTCCTCTGCTGTTGCTGTGCAGATTGTTGTTGGTATGGTCTTTTATGAATAAAGTAGGATGATGAGACAATGACTGGTATTGCTTCCTGTGGCACCTGAAGGTGGAAATCTCGCAGAAAGTTGAGAGCTGCCTAGGGATTTAGGTAATAGCTGAAGCTACTATGCTAGAATTTGTATCCAAAGAGGCTCTTAACGGATGTTTGACTCTTAACTGGCCCTCACAAATTAAAACTTTTACCAGTTTCTTCTGCTTCTCAGGTAGGGATTTGGCAAATATGGTAATTTGGTCCCATAGATGGTACGGATACCTGGATATTAACAGCCTGGTCTATTCTAAAACTGAGCAGATACTCTAATGCCCAGTAACACTGAAGAAAAGACCATTCTGTCTAGGACATCAAGCTTTTGCCTTCCCTGCTGGACAGAGTGGAACTTATCCTGTTATTCTCCTGAAAGTTGCAGTGACAACTAGCGAATTAGGGAATATTACAGAAAAAAGGAAAAACTCTCTATAGCCAATTGGTAGAGCTTATCTGCTTTTTTGGTCATAGCTTCTCCAGAGGTGAGATTCATCCACAGACTCTTAGGCCTGGTCTACACTGGGGGGGCGGGAATCGATTTAAGATACGCAACTTCAGCTACAAGAATAGCATAGCTGAAGTCGACGTATCTTAGATCGACTTAGAATCACTTACTTCGCGTCCTCACGGCACGGGATCGACGGCCGCCACTCCCCCGTCGACTCCGCTTCCGCCTCTCGCCGTGGTGGAGTTCCGGAGTCGACGGCAGAGCGATAGGGGATCTATTTATCGTGTCTACACTAGACACGATAAATCGATCCCCGATAGATCGATCACTACCCGCCGATCCGGCGGGTAGTGTAGACATACCCTTAGCTGATTGTAGTAATCCTTCCAGCACAGGGCAGGTAATTTTACTCTTTGAAGGAGAACCTAGAAAGTGTAAAACAGAGTTAAGTCTCTTACATTGTCACTGATGGAATTTTCAGGTTATGAGACCATTGTCTTAACCAACTCTTGACAATGGCTAGGCTGCTGGTGTGCTGAGACTACAGCCTATCCTGTTGAGCAATATTGTCTCACTGTTTCCTTGTACTTGCCCATCAGTCTGTGTGTATCCATCCGTTGTCTCTTGTTTTATATTTAGTTGGTATGCTCTTTGGGACAGGAACTGTTCTTTTGTTTTGTGTTTGTATAGTGTCTAGCACCACGGGGTCCTGGTCCATGACTGCGGCTCTTAGGTGTTATGATAATACAAATAATAATTAATCACCAATTTGTAAAATTGAATCACAATTTCCAAAGGAGAAAAGGCTGAGGATACCCAGACATTCTCATCCAGTGACATTTGAATGTTTGGCTTCAGATCCACCTCCTGAAGTTCAACAGGTACCTCAGGGTTCTTTGGACAACATGTAGCTTCTGAGACAGCTCTCTGGAAACTGGAAAGGTAGACAGATCTGGTTGCATCAGAGCCAATGCATGTGATTTGCTTTGCCCCCTTAGAGAGGAACGTTTTTTTTTTTAAATATAGATTCGTCTATCTGGGTGATGGAAAATATGACCATCTGGCCCATGGTGGTATGTCCTAGTCTTGCCTGTATCCCTGTATCAAAATTTCTATTATAAAAAACTAGTGGGTAAGAGTATTCCCTTAGTCTATGTCAGTGGTTCTCAAATGTATTTGATCACGTCCCACTTCTTTGTGTCTGTAAGTAGTTTATGCCTGATAAAAAAAAAAAAGCTTGCAACTCATTAAATATTAAAAAGTAGGGCAAGCACTCATTGTAATAATAGCAAAAGCAAAACTGTGATTGTGGTCAATGCTTACAATTAAATGTGCACACTGCATCATTGCAAATGGATTAACATACAGATAGCAAAAACTTTGTATAATGCTATGTAAGCTTAACAGAAATCCATCAAAATACACAGCGCCATCTGAGGATCTGATATATCTGTAGGAATCAGCTTTGCTAGTTAGTTAATTAATTGATGTAGGTAAAATGTGTGCAGTAAGTTAAAGCCTCACATCCCCTCAGAATACATTCCGCGCCCCACCCCCAGTTTGAGAACCTCTGGTCTATATAATCTGTATCTAGTATCTCTATAATGTTCTCTGGTGTACTTGATCTACCTTGCAGGAGGGGAATAGGATAGTAAAATGTCAGGTCTATCTTGGCCTAAAACATCTGACTACAAATTCAACTGTGAATCAGATGGTTTGAACAGGAGATGTTGTTGATCTTGGAAAGTGTAGTACCGAAAAGGGTGAGGCAAACTTCCCCAGGGAACTGACAGTAATCCTACTGGGAGGGAGTGTAATCCTAGGGGAAGGTCGTCTTGTTAGAATGGAATTCTCCTTTTCTTTCCTAAGGTGGGGAGGAGGGGACAGCCCAGAAGCCTCTCTTATAATCCTCTTATCTTTTTGCCCTCGGGATTCTTGGGACTAAAAAGATTTTGGATCTAAGTGAATCTAGTTGTGGGTGCGAGTTGTATATTTGAGCCACTACAGTGATAGCAGATCTGGTAGATACCAAGGAGTCTGAAGTGATCTCTGCTCCCTTCTCCAGCAATGTCACTGGATCAGGTACACTTGTTTCAGAAGGGGTATGACTTTTCATATGGGTTTTGCTTTTAAAAACCACTTGGTTTTGGTCTGGGTTTTGAGGAGATTCTCTGGATCTCCTTAAAATGGATGCACTAGAATCTCTGAATGGATGCACTAGAATCCAGGGCATCTCAATGAGAGGACTGACTCTGCTGACAAAGGCAGACACCTTCGCTATGCCACTGTCTGGAACCAAAGGGGTGTGTTTCTGAGGGCCTGTTCTGCTGGCTGGTCAGATCCCATGGCTGTGGATTCCTCAGGACTGTGGTTCTACATTTGGCTCCCAAAGAGGAGGCTGGTAACTTTGTCTGAACTTTAGAATGCTTTTTAGCCTCTGTGAGGGCTGAAGCCAGCCCGTGCATGCTCGTGGATGCTATTGGCTTGGAACTGGAGGCTTTAACTGCTTGTAGTTGTGACCTGTAGCAGCAAGTCCTGGAGCCTCTTCTAATGCTCTTTTCTAGCACTTGAAGTGAAGGTGCTGCATATGGAACAGTGTGATAGAAAATGACCTTCTCCCAAGCAGGCTGGACACCAAACATGGGCATCTGAAGCAGCTAACACAGTAGAACAAGCGGTGCTCCTTTTAAATCCCGCCCTCTTCCTTTGTTGGATTTGCAGATCCATGCCAAGGAACAGGATACAATAAATTAATGTATTGAAATAAAGGAAATAATAAAACTAAGCCTAAACTTTAACTTAATAAACTAAGAAACAGTCAAAGGCTCTGTGTCTTGATGGACCAATCCAAGTCAGATTGAACGAGCAAGGTTCCCGGTCTGTTCTAAACTGCGGCTGGAAGGCACTTAGATAGCTGGAGTGCTCTGCCCGCTTTTTACAGCCTTGTCTTTAGAACATTCAGTAACAGTGAGGGGAAAACAGGAGGGGGTACGAGAGCACTTAATGGACATTGCTACAAGAACGTTCCACCATCCAAGCTGCACTGCCCATGCAGCCCATAAGTGGCAATCTGCACAGGCCAGTCAAAGAACACCACATATATGCACTTCTAGTGTAGATGAGGCTGTTGTAATTTTAACATATGTTAGCTGTCTAGGCTCCCCCCAGGGTTTATTCACAGATTACCTCTACCTGCTAACACATGCTAAAAATACACCTTTTTCACTAGTGAAGACAAAGCCTGAGAGACTGGCACAAAGAAGGGAGAATCTCTAGAAATGGAAAGCTAATACCCTACTGTAACTAAGCAGAAGAGGTACCTATCCAGCTTGGCTCTTGATGAGCACAAGAATAGATGCACCATGCAAACTGTTTCTTTTGTTTTATTTGGACCTTTTTGCTGTATTCTTACTAAATCTTGTTTTTAAAACTCTTTGGGAATTTCACATACACTGCCTCAGAGAGTTAAAACATTCCACCTCTAACAAGAGACTCCCATGCTCGACATTCTGTCTCAAAGGTATAGACTAAGGATTCCTCTTGCATAAGGTGTGTGACTCCTTTCTCAAGGCTGTGGTCTGAGACACATGGATACCTAGTGACTATGCATGCGAAATCAGTTTAAAAGGCAGAAAGTGGCAGTGCCCACTAAGCTGCATCCTGGGCACGATAGTACTAGTCTTGCACATTTATACAAGATTGGCTGAGATGCAGGTCTCCTTAAAGTCCTTTCTTTTGGGGAGTTTCAGCTTCATTGGGCAATGACACCTGCCAGGGAGAGAGATAAGAAGTCCAGCTTTTGGCATACTAAGTCTAGAATGCAGACTTGATTGCATAGCCAATGGCAATCAATCTAAGGAACCTGCCACACTGCTGTCCCACCCAGGGACCAGGAAAACAGCATCTTGAAAGCTGCTCAGGAATTTTCATTATTCTAATGTCATGATTTCTAGTTCTTTTCTCACTTTTCAAATACTACAATAGACCCTGAAAGGACCATTACAGTTTTTCCAGACAGAGAACCTACTATTATCACTGCAACTAAGCAGGTAGGAAACCAAGACAAGCTTAGAAATAGAAGAACCTGGATAATAAACTAGACTTTAGCCCTTGATGAAATTGCACAGAAATAGCATAGTAAAGGTATATTCTTTCACCTATACCTATGGTCACCTGAATATTTCATTGCTCTCAGGAGGAGGGAGACAAAATACTATGGAGAAATTAGAGGAGCATTTTTGCAGATTTCCAAAATAATCCTGCCACAGGAACACAGCTATTTGATTATGTTGCTGTAGGATGCCAGTTGGCTTTCAATATTTCACAAAGTAACTGCCAGAACCCCTTGTTAGCAAGTAAAAGAAGGCAGGGACTTGCAGGAAGAAAGACTGCCCCGCTCCATGCTTTACAACGGAGTCTGATTTATTTTGGGATTTGTTTTTAAAGTTCTCTTATTTTTAGGTCTAATTGGGTCCCTACACTCTCCTACTTATCGGAGCTAGCTGTACCTAGCATACAATCCATCATGCATCTCCCACACCCAGTAAATGGATAATTACAAGTTCCCAGTGTAAAGCTGGAGTCTCGCAGACACTACCGATTCTGAATTTGTGACAGCATTAAAGATTAATTAAAACAGGCTTCTTTTACACTTGCATTCCTTAGTACACGCTTTTACTCTTGACTGTTTTATCATATTCTCCCTCAGCATTTGTTCTTATATCTAACTATGCTGCCAGACTGTTTAGCAAATGGCATTATAATCACCACCATATCTTCCCTATGTAATAGCATATCACCACACAAGGTTCAGCACAATCATCCTTAATATGAAAGGAACGTGTGGAAGGACAGCCTGTACATACTGTAAATTGCTGGAAGTCGAACAGTGAACGGAGACAAAAATTATATTTCCTAGTCTTCATCACCTTGAGGTAGGCAGAATCCTCCCAAAGACCAAACTCTTACAAGTATGCCAACTTCCCACAAGGACCATGGACCCTCAGTATACTCCTGCCTCCTCACCCAATTGTATATTCCAGAACCGCAAAATGTAATAGAAAATGGTTCGCTGCAGACCTGCAAAGAGAGTCAAGACCCCGTGATCCATCCAGTCGCATAAAGTTGTGTCGCAGGTTGAGGTAGGTGATGTCTTGACTGTAGAAGAGATACTCAGGTACCTCCTCAAGGCTATAACAAGACAGATCAACTGTGCTGAGTCGCTGAGACACCACCTGAAAAAAAGAAAAGGGTAACAGAGTTACAGCTACATTTACAATTTTCTTTCCAGTTCAATTCAACGCAAGTTTATTGGCGGGACAAGCTAGACAAGTGCTAACAAAGCACAAGAAAATGAAACCCCTCAGGTATCTATCAGAGGCAAATTCAGCCCACCCAGGATAGGTTTACACACAGTGTTTAGGATTTGATCCCAGGCTTGTATGTTGCTACTGTCCATTCCTGTCGGCAGGCACATACACAAGCATGGAGAAGGGCACAGGAAAGGCACTGCTCTGATTTGCATACATTTTGCATACATCACAGGAGCAAAACTCTCTTGGCAGTTCAAAGATTGATATTTGGTCTCTTATGCAGCTGGGTGTAACACTGGTCCTGGGATGCACATGCACCCGTTCCAAGACTGGCCCCCTTTCACAGAATTGCTTTTCAAGTGAGGGGGCTGAGGGAATAGCAAGGTCATGTGACTATGTAAAAGGGCATGCTGAGAGATATAAGGGCAGCTTGTGTTCTGTTAGGAAGACTCCAACAGAATAGAGACAATTTTCCACAGTTCCCAAGCAGAGGGAAAGGAACCTGCTGGGAAGGTGGTGGTCAGACTAGATGATCTCAATGCTCTCTTCTAGCCTTGGATTCTATGACTGAAAAAAACTTCAGCTGAGACATTTGCAGGAAGAAAATCTCAGCTGGGACAGGATTATAAAGGACCAGGAAGTTCTGGAAAGAGGGCAAAACCCTGGTAAACAACTGGAAGGACTACTGAGCACTGGAAAAGTCTAAAAGGAACCGGTGAGCCTGGAAAAGCAGGGTGGGCTAACTGTTATTTTGAGAATAAACCAGACCCCATAAGGCGAGAGTAATTCAAAAGCACCAACTAAGGTGGTTTGACTAGAGGGAGGGGGAGAAAGGAGCTAAACTGAGGCAACAGATGGGTCCAGTGCTGATAAGCCCCTACTACACTGGGGAACGATCTATTAACTGCTTTGACAATTGCAACCTCTGCCTTAAACTAGCAGTGGAAGCAAACTGGAAGCCAATGGAAGAGGCAGACAGCTGCATTCTGTATCAACTGCAGTTTCTGCATTATTTTCACAAATTATACTACATAAGAGCAAAGTCTTTAGTAGTGAAAACATGTATACATTGGCCTATATGGTGGAAGCCATACACTTTATACAAGAAGCCTTTGTTAGCATTCAGGCCAATCAATGTAAAACAGAGAACAATAAATGCAAGTCAAACACATAGAAGATCTAGCATGGAGAAATGGGATATTTTATACAGCCAAAGCTAATATAAGACATTATCTCTTAACCTGTATTTCACATCAGAAGCTGATACTATCTAAGGTCTGAGTTAGCACAGTCCATCAATCACCAATAAACATGCTCTGTAGTACACAGGAGTCATCATAGTGGATCAGACCAGTGCTCCATCTAGTCCAGAATTCTCTTTGGCAGTGGACAATACGTTTCAGATGAAGGTACAAGAAACCCTGTAACAGACAGTTATGCAATAACCTGTCCACAGAGAAACATCATCTGGCAGTTAAAGACTGGCTCATGCATTGAAGCTTGATAGTTTACATCCCATTTTTAATTCTACCTAATGTAACTGTGGATGTCCTTACTACCTGTATAACATCTAGTCTTTGTTGAATCCTGGTAAACTCTTGGCTTTTAGTTAAACAAAAATGTATTTCCTTAGATTAGATTTAAATTTATTGCCTTTCAGTGTCATTGAATGTCCCCCTGGTTCTCGTAGTCTGAAAAATGATCAATAAGAGCGCCTCATTACAGCAGACTTTCCAGGTCTCTAATAATTTTCATCCTTTTCTCTGGCTATTTCTGATATATCACTAGTTCCCTCACTGCCATCTAGGATTGAGTTTGGGCTTCAAAGTGGGATCCCTTGCTCCAAAGTACTCTTGCCCAGACAATGGTAATGTCAACTCTAGGGCCTCCTGAGTCTTAGGACCGATTCCACTAGGGTGTGGCACCAGTGAAACATAAAAACAGAAAAGCAGAATAGGCTTCCCCACTAGAGGTCCAGGAAGAATATAATGACAAAGCCACTCTAAGGAGGTGCTGACAAGGTGAGAGTCACTGGAACCTGACTCACTACCAAAGCCTGGAACAAAAGGAACAGGTGATGCTGTAACAGCCAATGTCAGGGGCTAAGACCGGATAACGGCACACCCAATATGGAGGACACAGTGGATGCCAATGTGCCCAGTGACAAAGAATCCAGTGCTAAAGGTTCTGATGCAGAGATCTCCAATGCCAGGAGTACCGAAGCCAAGAGACCCAATACAAAACACAAGTCTGATATAGCCAATACCAAATGAGTCTGTGCCAATGCACCTGAAGTATCTGATACACAAAAACCCAACAATGAAGAGGGTCTCAGACACCCAGGTTGGCACAGCACCGAGTTGTGAGATTCATGCTCATTTTTTCTGCTTCTTCCTTACTTGCAAGGACAGAAAATGATTCCAGAAATGCAATCCCTTCAGGATTTAATGGGCCTGCCACATGAACAGGATGTTGAAGTGAAGCTCAACACTGAAGCCATCCCCTTCTGACTCTGCTCTGATGTGGAATAAGCATGTGGACCTGAACAGAATCCACCTCCTCTGGTCGTATTTGGATTCTGTGCTAACTCAAATCCATCAGAGAGGCTCTCTGTGAGTCTAGCACATTGTTCAGGTGGATGCAGCCAAGGCAGTAGGAAGGACTTATAGACTGCTGTAGCTGGGAAGAAAGAGAAGTTAGTCTCTGGGATTAGTTTTGAAGACCGCAATAAACTTCAGATGCTTGGTTAATATGAATAGTGCTATCAGTGTGGGATAGCGCAGAACTACAGCTCGTAACTGCTACATAGCTGCCGCAGTCTGGTGGAATGCTGAAATGAAGCATCCAGCAGATCAGAGAGACATGCAGCGGATAAGTAGCCTCCAACCCACAGATGTCATAGTTCAAAGGAAGCCCTCAGGTGGCCTCGGTACTCTCTAAGAACATGAGTTAGAAGCTGTCTCTCAAAAGTAAGCCTGTTCCAAAATTCTCCAAGCTTTCTTTCCTCTTGCCCTTGTATCAGAGCACCCGCACCTACAGCTTATTGGGCCTCACCGTGGATGCCTGCCGGTGCCATCTCTGGTACTCTGCCAGCGTTTCAAAGCAAACATGGTAGGTTTGAGCTTGTGCACCAGCAGAGCTGAAAGCAAGCGAGTGCTGCCGACGCTTCACTTCTTCCACCTGAAATGGGAGAAATAAGAACAAAAAATAGCCCAGTCTACATTCCAACAATTACACAATCTGAAATGCGGGGGGTGGGAATGTTAAACAAAACCAATACAAGACACTCCACAAAGTACAGTCAAGTTAGTCCCCTCTGGCTGATATACAGCAAAAACTCCTTTTCAGAACCTCTCTGTTGAAACAGAGCAATTTTTACAGTAGGGGTGATGAATTTAGAAACCATGTACACCTCTACCTCGATATAACGCTGTCCTTGGGAGCCAAAAAATCTTACCGCGTTATAGGTGAAACCGCGTTATATCGAACTTGCTTTGAACCACCGGAGTGCGCAGCCTCCCCCCCCGGAGCACTGCTTTACTGCGTTATATCCAAATTCGTGTTATATCGGGTCGCGTTATATCAGGGTAGAGGTGTATTTGGTTTGCTATTACTACTTCAAGCCAGGGAGTGTAATAGCACTCCCACCCCAGCACCCCTAGTTCCAGCACTTATGGAACAGACCCAATAAGTAATTATTTCTGGGTCATGGTAAATTGCTGGACAGAACCAATACACGTAAAAGTATCATGTAATTTATGGCTGAAGCACAGAACCTGCATTCCTTTCACTGTTTTATTAAACTAAAGATTGCCTAGTAAATAAGCAGAGAGGAGTGAGGCAGATGTATTCAAACATCTTAACACAGATTCTCACTAAAGAGGCCTAGACTGACTTCTTGTAGGGAACATAATTCCTGGTGGCCCCTTCATTCTCACATCTTACCTACAGGAAACTAACAAAGAATCAGTTAGGCCCAAGAGCCTCACCTTCCCTCCGACAAGAGGCAGAATGTGCATCTTTCCTGTATGGCAATCCTTCACGGAGGATACGACGAGGCAGGTGCCACAGAGAATGACCAAGCGTTCTGCCCACTTGTGCAACTGTGTCTTCCCTTTGCGCACATTATAGACCCCAGACAGAAGGATTCGGTCTAGTTGCTCCACTTGACATGGCTTTTCTGAAAAGAAAATGGCACTTTATCATCCACTTTTCACTGGATTCTTTCTTTCCAGCTTATGGGGATAATTAGCACCAAAAAACAGCATGCAATCTCAGCTATTAAAAAAGACAACTATAGGTAAGTCAAGACAGAATAAATAGTGGTACACTGAGAACAGAGTCTCATTTGCAGGATAAACAGCCTGTAATAAATAATGCAATAATATTTACAAATATTTTGTAGAGAGATGAATGATTATATATTGTTATGCTCGAAGACATTAATGGCTGCAGTCAAGCGTGTCTGATCTACACGTAATCACAGACATCATTAAAGTTGATGGGCATGCTAGCCATCCTTCATTCTGGCTAAATGGAAATGCAATTAAGCTCCTTTACAGAGTAAGATAGCTGAAACCACTGCCCAAGGCACTGGGCCACATGGGAAGGCTTTAGCCAGAACTCAAGGCAAATGAGGAGTTTCCTTGGGGACTGATTGCAAAGGCAGGGGGCACTGACTGGTTGCAGCTGTATTTGCATGAGTGGAAGAGATAGAAAGCAACCAGAAAGCCAGAAGGAAGCCAGAGAAACAGGCATGAGCATGCCCCTGAGAGGAAACAGAGACAGAATTCCTTGGGGGCACAAGACTGGCTGGTAAGGCAGGCTTGGAATTTGTGAGCAAGGAAACTGGTCTGCTGTTTGTTCCTCTGGTGTACACAGAAACAGAACTGTGTACATTCCTTGCATCAAAGAAATTCTGACTTGTACCATCAATTTCTCTTCCTAACAGAAACAACTTGGCAAGACCCCACATACTGCTAACTTCTCAGGCCAAGAAGCGAGAGTATGTTCTGAGATAAACTATCATAGAATCATAGAATATCAGGGTTGGAAGAGACCTCAGGAGGTCATCTAGTCCAACCCCCTGCTCAAAGCAGGACCAATTCCCAACTAAATCATCCCAGCCAGGGCT
>NW_020697273.1:2426163-2576122 GCF_002925995.2 Terrapene triunguis | reverse complement strand
CCCCCCCCCCCCCCCGCACTCACCTGCAGTGGGAAGCGGAGTGACGCGGCCCCAGCCCGCTCCACTCTGCCAGCTCCCAGGCACGGCGCTCCACTTCCCGCCGCAGGTGAGTGCGGGGAGGTGCGTCCTGGCTGCCGCACCTTGTAGGTTACTTCCCCCACAGGTTCAATCACTTCATAGGGCCCCTGCCATTGGGCCAGAAGCTTGCTTTCTGCCGTGGGTACCAACACCATAACCCGATCCCCTGGTTGGAACTGTCGCACTTTTGCCTGGCGATTGTAATGGGTTCGCTGGGCCTCCTGTGCCTTCTCCAAATGTTCCCATACAATAGGGGTAACCCGGGCTATCCAGTCTCGCATCTGCATTACATGCTCTATTATATTTCTCCTCTCATTGGGTTCCTCTTCCCAGATCTCTTTGGCAATATCTAGTATGCCACGGGGGTGACGCCCATATAATAACTCGAAGGGGGAAAACCCAGTTGAGGCCTGAGGTATCTCCCGGATAGCGAACATAAGGTAGGGTAGTAGGGTGTCCCAATCCTTCCCGTCCCAACTTACGACCTTCCTTATCATAGCCTTGAGGGTTCAGTTAAACCTTTCTACCAACCCATCAGTCTGCGGATGGTAGACCGAAGTTCTCAGGGTACATATATGGAGCAGCGTACAGAGGTCCTTCATTAGCTTCGACATAAATGGGGTTCCTTGGTCGGTTAATATCTCCTTCGGTAGCCCCATTCGGGCAAAGATCCCCACCAGCTCTTTGGCTATAGTTTTAGAGGCCGTGTTCCACAGGGGGACGGCTTCTGGGTAGCGAGTAGCATAGTCCAAAACAACAAGTATATATTGGTGGCCCCGAGCCGTCTTCTCCAGGGGTCCCACTAGGTCCATGGCTATTCGCTCGAAGGGGACCTCCACAGGGACTGTGCAGCTGACACTCCAGGCAGGAGGCACAGTACCTCCGCACTTCTTCATGTACTCCGGGCCAGAAGAACCGTCGTAGGACTCGTGCCAGGGTCTTCTCTACCCCCAAATGCCCCCCAAAAAGATGCTATGAGCAAGACTTAATACAGCGTTCTGGTGTTTTTGAGGTACTAGGATCTGCTGTACCTTCTGCCCCTGTACTGGTGCAACCCGGTATAAGAGATCCTTCTTCATTATGAAGTAGGGTCCTGGTCCCTGGGTTTTCCCTTCCACAGGGACCCCATCTATTTCAGTCACCTCCTTCCTAATGTTGTCAGACCTTGGGTCTTCTGCCTGGTCCCGTCCAAAATTTCCTCTCCCGGGGCTAATCTGCCCAAGATCTAGGGGCCCAGTCTCTGTTGCCTCTACTGGTTCAGAAGCATTAGGGTGGGAGTCAGACTCAGGTGCTTCTCCCTCCTGCGTGGCCTCCTTTTCAGCTGCGCGGGTCTGCCTACCTACAAGAGCGACCCTCTGGCTTTGGGTCAGTATTCGGGTTCCCAAGGTCTTAGCTGCCCTTCTTTCCCTTTTTGTCTTTCTACCCTGTCTGGGAGTGGAGAACAAATCTGGGGATATTTCAGAGAAGATTGGGGGTTGACAGTCTGCTGTGGATGCCTCACCAATTTTAGGGTCCCCATCTTTCTCCAATCCCCATACTGGGAGTAAGTTTCCAAACCCTGGGAAGTCCCTCCCTATGAGCACCGGGTATGGGAGTTTAGGGACTACACCTGCTGCTACCTCAGTAGTGTTCCCTTGGATCTCGATTTTTACTGGGATGGTGGGGTAGTAACTAACTGTTCCATGGACACATGTTATCCCCATACGTTTAGCCTGTAGCAGCTGACTACGCTTCACGAGCTTCCCTGAGATAAGCGTGATCGCACTCCCCGAATCAACCAGTGCCGTGGTCCCTACCCCATTTAGTTTCACTGGTCAGGTATACATATGTGGGGTTAGTGAGACCCCCACAAGCTGGATTAGGGAGCATGGATCTGCCCAGTTCCCCAGGTTACACTGCATAGGCTCCTCAGCATTGGGACACTGTGCAGCTATGTGTCCCCAATCCCCGCAGGCATAACATCTGTATGGAGCCCTAGGATTTCCCCGGTCTCTTGGTTTGGGCAGTCTAACATCACTATCCTCTTCTCCCTCAGTGCTCCAACTCTTTGTGGCCTCTGATGGGCCTTCAGCCTCTCTCTTTTTCCACCTGGGCCCTCCTGGTGGCCCAGTCACCCGAACTTTAGGGCTTGGTGCTGCTAGTTTAACCCGGGGTGCCTCTTCCTTAACTGGTCGGGTCAGCTCCCTCGCTGTCCTTTGCCTCTCTACCAGGGCAACAACCTCGTCATAGGTGGCGGGTTCGTTCTGGCTTACCCAGGCACGAAGGTCTGGTGGTAGTCCCCTCATGTATCGATCGATGACCAGAACCTCTGGTATCTCTTCTGGACTCCGGGACTCTGTTTGCAACCACTTTCGTGCGAGATGGATGAGGTTATACAATTGGGACCGCGGGGTTTTGTCTTCCTGGTACCTCCAACCGTGATACCGCTGGGCCCGCACTGCGGTCGTTACCCCAGATCTGGCCAGGATCTCTGCTTTCAGCTGGGGGTAGTCTGCTGCAGCCTCTTCAGGCAGATCATGGTAGGCCTTCTGGGCCTCCCCACACAGGAATGGGGCAAGGATGCCAGACCACTGATCTCAAGGCCAGGCCTCCCGTAGGGCTGTCCTCTCAAAGGCCAGAAGGTATGCCTCTACATCATCCTCCCGTGTCATTTTCTGCAGCCAATGGCTGGCCCGTATGAGCCGCGTCCCGTCATGGCCGCGATTCAGCTCTGTAAGGGACTTTACCTGGTTTACCAGTTCCCGCAACATAGCTCGGTCTTGGGCAGCCTGGTCCATCAGCAGGCGATTAGTCTCTTGCTGCAGCCGCACTGCCTCCTGTTGGGCGGCTGCCTGGACACGGGTAGACTCCTGCTGGGCCACTGTGGCTTGTATCAGTGCCCGCACTACGTCATCCATTGTGATGAAAAAAAAATAATAAACCCTCTTCTTCTTTTTTTTTTTTTTAAATCACCCTCCTTCTTCCGCCGCGCTGTGCACACCAAGATCCCACCCCTGAAAACCAGTTGTGACAAAGTTCCTCTTCTATCTTGGTGGGTCCTGCGCTTATTGGCGGATTTTCCTGCCTCAGAGATTCACCATGTGGGTTGGGGAACAGCCCAGAGACCTTCCCCTCTGGAAGAACCCACAGTCCAGGTCAATTGGGATGTTCGGGGGGAAACCGGCCCCGCCCTCTACTCCGGGTTACAGCCCAGGGCCCAGTGGACTGCAGCTGTCTATAGTGCCTCCTGTAACAGCTGCATGACAGCTACAACTCCCTGGGCTACTTCCCCATGGCCTCCTCCAAAAACCTTCCTTATTCTCACCACAGGACCTTCCTCCTGGTGTCTGATAACACTTGTGCTCCTCAGTCCTCCAGCAGCACACCCTCTCACTCTCAGCTCCTTGCGCCTCTTGCTCCCAGCTCCTCACACTCACACCACAAACTGATGTGAGCTCCTTTTAAAACCCAGATGCCCTGATTAGCCTGCCTTAATTGATTCTAGCAGCTTCTTCTTAATTGGCTCCAGGTGTCCTAATTAGCCTGCCTGCCTTAACTGGTTCTAGCAGGTTCCTGATTACTCTAGTGGAGCCCCTGCTCTGGTCACTCAGGGAACAGAAAACTACTCATCCAGTGACCAGTATATTTGTCCTCTACCAGACTCCTGTACCCCACTGGTCTGGGTCTGTCACAATTATTTGTTTGTGAAAATATTTACTATCAACCTACAGAATGAAAAACTTTAACAATCTGATGTTTCAGCTGTGTTGATTAGTTGCAATTGAGACAGACCAGGTACACAGTATGGATTCTGTTCTCTGGCTGTATGATATGCAAGCCATTCAAGTACATATTAAAAAAAAAGTACATTTACCTAAGAACACTCATGCACTCAACTTTGAAGTGTGTCTTCCACAAAACATTCACATCAATAAAACAATCATTTGAATATTGGCGGAAAGTGAACACAGAGTTCAACCAAGTATTTGTGGAAATGTGCTCAGCTCCACTAGGGTGCTATCCAGCATGAACATAGCTGGTGATGATGACTAGTGGAAGAATAAGAGGGACTGGTTAGAGTAGTGCAAGGAATGCAACAAAAAGCAAAGGGATGAAGTTTCAAAATGGTAACACTAGGCTGCTTATCAGGAAACATTTTAGCTGTGAGATCTATCACTCTCTCTCCCCAAGAAGTGTCAGGAGCCCCATTATTTGAGATTTTTAAACCATTCTAGAAAGAGCTTCAGAAATATAGGTTGTATTGTATTTTAGTCCAATACTGAAAAGAGGTATTGCAGATAAGATGCGCCATGAAGGCATACCAAATGTCTAACTGTAGGCCAACTAGCTTGACCAGGTGTCTCAATTTTATAGGGACAGTCCTGATATTCCACCTTTGTCCCAATTTTTCACACTTGCTATCTGGTTACCCTAAGGCCAATTAGGAAAGTTACTCAGCTAATGACAAAAAACAGACAGGTCAGTAAAGGAGTATCACATCCATTATTTCTGACTATTGTCCCAGTGTGTTGGCAGTAAAACCCAAAAGGTAGTCATCCTCATACAGAACACTCCATGGGATACTTTATGCGTATATTGTGTTAATTTGTTACATTTTATGAAACACACTGCAGACAATAGACAGTTTTGATAAACATTTATATAGGTATCTCTATAATCTCTCAAATACATACAAAAATAAGTTAAACAATATTAAGGCCGCGAAGTCAAGCATTCAAAAATTACAAAATGCCAGAATTTAGTTTGCAGATGTAATCTTAACTCTACCTCTTTGTGCAGATGCATTAGAATATTGTCTTTTCCATCTCATTCAGTGGAATGGAAGCCTCAACCATGATATCCATGCTGCAGGGACTGTTGGGAGGAGCAGTGCCTAACTATTTAGCAGCAAACAGGTAAACGAAAAGCTATTTGACTGAAGAAAAGTTAGAATTAGGTCCAATATTCAGCCAAGTAACAATTAGAAGCTGATTCTTCATAAGCTCTAGATCAAAAAGGTCTTTTAATCTCAAATTTGTAGGTTTCTATGACATGGGGGAAATTATTTGATTCAACATGTGACTCTTCAGTTTATACAGCCCTATCAAACAACTGAAAGATACTTAGCACAAACTAATGTGTTGTGGCATTTTACCCAGGTTCTTCAGCTTTGCTGCCACAACAGAGATTAGGCTATTCGGAGATGGCACGGGGGAGGTGGCTTGCCAAATTTTTAGTGTTTGAAGATTCCTGTTGATTCGCCTTTGAGCCCACAAGTTAGTGGCAGCCTGGAATGCTGGCTCTGTATCACTCAGGATGGTTGGATTCCTTACCAGTGTCATGTGAGTGCACATGAGGACAGACTAATTTTAGAAAGCCTGCATAAAATATCAGGTTCTATTTTCTCATTGCAAAGCTTATAGATCTAAGATGTTAATGAGCTGCACTGTAGCAGAAAAAAATGAAAGTGAAGGCAGCATGCAAATTCCAGCACCAACAATGCCTGCAGCATAGGCAGCAAGACAGCAGCTGCAGTAGCACAGGCCTGGCTGAGGAACAAAGCAGAGTTCAGCATGCTCCTTTACTATACGTTAGTGTAAAACAGGAGATGCTAAAGAATGCTTCAGTGCCACTACTATACATCAAGATTCCCAGGGGCAGGAAGGGTCTGTCAGGTTACATTAGTTAATGCATTAGCAGGACTTTTGGTTTAATAACTGAAGACAGCTAACTGAGAGAAGTATGAACAAATGAAGTAATGCTTATCAGTTCAGAGTATACCAGCCTGTCACTACAAATCTGCACTACATAGTAGCCTTTCCTTGAGAAATCAGGCTGCCACACCACAAGGATATGAGTAAGATGCACCACACACCTAAACCCCTTTCCCAAATTTTTCTTTCCAACAACCCATTCTCAACTAGGTTCAGGACTGCATGTTAAAACTTTCCTTGCAATACATGAGCTAAATGTGCCTGTTCTATGGAGTAAACTTTAAAAGGTACAATGGGTACCAGGTTTAATCCCTAACAGGTCCAAGGCCAGATTGACAATCTAGGGCCCTAGACACAACATAACACGGGGCTCCAGTGTCATACTGATTGCCACTTGCAGTTGTAGTAACAGAAGGAATCTGCCAGCCAGAAATGTTTAGATTCATAGATTTCAAGGGCAGAAGGGACCTCTGTAGTCAAGTCTGACCTCCTGTACAGCACAGGACATAGCACTTCTCCAAAATTATTCCTAGAGCAGATCTTTTAGAAAACATCTCATCTTGATTTAAAAATTGTCAGCGGTGGAGAATCCACCACAACTCTTGGTAATTTGGTCCAATGGTTAATTGCCCTTATTTTTAATTTACACCTTATGTCCAGTCTGAATTTGTCTAGATTCAACTTACGATTGGATCAAGTTATACTCTACTAGACTGAAGAGCTCATTATTAAATAATTGTTCCTCATGCAGATACTTACTGTCACCCATTAACCATCTCTTTGTTAAACTAAATACATTGAGCTCTGAGTATTACTGTAAGGTAGGTTTTCTAATCCTTTAATCATTCTTGTTGCTCTTCTCTTAACCCTCTCCAATCAATCGATGTCCTTCTTAAATTGTGGGCACTAGAAATGGACACACCATTCCAGCAGTGGTCACACCAGTGCCAAATACAGAAGTAAAATAACCTCTCTACTCATACCCGAGATTCCCCTTTATGCATCCCTGGATTGCATTAGCTCTTTTGGCCACAGAATCACATTAGGAGCTCATGTTCAGCTGACTATCTATCACAACCCCCACCATCTTTTTCAGAGTCACCACTGCCCAGGATACAGTCCCCCATGGGACTCTATCCCCATGGCCTACATTCTTTGTTTTTACATTTAGCTATATTAAAACACATTTGCTAGCGCCCAGTTTACCACACAATCCAATTTGCTCTGAATCAATGACCTATCCTCCTCTTATTTACCAATCCTCACAAATTGTGTGGCATTTGCAAACTTTATCAGTGATGATTTTGTTTTCTTACAGGTCATTCATAAGAAATGTTAAATAGCAAAAGACCAAAAACTGATCCTTGCAGGACCCCATTGGAAACACACCTGCTCAATGACCATTCCCCATTTACACTTACATTTTGAGACCTATCAGCCAGTTTTGAATCCATTTAATGTCACTTTAATTTTATATAATTTTATTTCTAATCAAAATGTCTTTGATACTACATCAAATGTCAGAGATATTTAAGTATATTACATCAACACTATTACCTTTAACAACCAAACTTGTAATCCCATCAAAAAAGATATCAAGTTAGTTTGATAGGATCTATTTTTCATAAATGCATGTCAATCTGCATTACCCTCATTTAATTCTTTATTAATCAAGTCCCGTATCAGCCACTCCATAATCTTGCCTGGTATTGACTGGAGGCTGACAGGCCTATAATTACTTAGGTCATCCTGTTTACCTTTTTAAAAAACTGGCATAACATTAGCTTTCTTCAAGTCTTCTGGAACTTCCACAGTGCTCTATGACTTACTGAAAAATCAACATTAATGGTCCAGTGAGCTTGATTAAAAGTCTTGGATGCAACTTATCTTGACAAGCTGATTTAAAAATGTCTAACTTCAGTAGCTTCTGTTTAACAGCCTTCAGAGATAGTAGTGGAAAGGAAAGTGTGTTATCACCATATGATGAGACTATATCATTAAGGCCCTACTTGAATCGTGGGATGCTGTCAAATAATTGCAACTGAGTTGCGGCCAAGACATGGGAAATCGTGGAAAAGTAATAATGAACCTTTATTAATTGTGGTAATTTGGAAAAGCCAGCCACCCCGGCTGACAGATCTATAAGTCTCTGCTGCTCTCCCCCAGAGAGGGAGGAACAGCAGCAGAGGACATCCCAGTACTCACACCCTGGCTGCTAGAATATCTACTTGGGGAGAGAATGGGCTGGGCCCAGTGCACTCTTCTCCTGCCACATAGAGCCCCGTGCTGGCATAGCACTGGTGGGGAGACACCCTCACCCAAGCATTAGGTTTCAGAGTGTTCCATTGTGTCTGAAGAGTGCAGTTAACCATGGTCTTCATCCCGGAACTTCAGCTGGTCTTTTAGCTATTCTGAGCTCAGGATCTTGATGATCAGGATTGAGACCTGAACTTCACTCAGTATTCTATGGGAAGCCAACATAGAGAGAATGGAGGACAGATTTGATGTGCTCACAGTAGCCTGTGTTTCTGAGATGCGTTGCAGCATTCTGTACTAGCTGAAGGATCGTAAGAGCTGATGGCTTCATGCTCAAATATAGTGCATTGCTGTAGACTAAGTGAGAGGTAATGAAAGCATGTATAACTGAGGCCAGGTCATCATCTCCCAAAATGGGATGGAATCTGCTGCTAGCCAAATAGAGATGGTAGAAAGTGTTACTGGGGGATGATGCTATGTGACAGTTTAGATCAGGGAGGAATCTAGCAGCACTTTTAAACAGTGGAGTGAACTGCCCAATTGTGGGTGTGTTTCCAAAGGAGACTGCAATGTCACTGCAAACTCTTCAGAGCATTTTCCTCTATCCACCAGCAGAGCCTCTCTCTTGCTCAGGTTCAACTTCAACCAGCTGTTCTTCATCCATGAACTGATCTCATCCAAGTACTGGGCCACCTTGATGATAGTGGTATAGTTATACGGGGCGAAAGATAAATAGAGCTGTCTCTCTCATGTGCATATTCTGGCACTTGAGCCCATGTCATCCTACTAGTTCACCTATTCGCTGCATGTAGAGATTATAAAATCAACAAGACAACGGATCCTTGTGGGACTCCACAAGTGAGGGATATGGTAGAGGTGATGGAGTTTCCATCAGTACTCTTTGGATGAATCCTTCCAGGAACAACAAAGCATTTTAGCACTTTCTCCTCAACTCCTGACGCATCTATGGGCGCATGTTTTCGTCCCTTTTGCTCAGACTTAGTAGAACAGTTGGTTTGCCACACAACAAAAAAATGTAACTCTCTCTAAACCAGAGATTAAAACAGTACAAGACATTAATGCTGAAGAAGTTTCTACTGTGCTTATACAGTGATTATTTGCACATACTTTTCAGATTAAAGGGATGAAGGAACTCTAAGGAATCCGTTTCCTAGAGCCAGATCAGATCTAGTCACTGCCAGAACATCCTAATCTGAGTCACAGAGCAAACTAACGCAGCAGCTGGGCTTCCCATAAACAAATTGGGATCAGATCTAGTCAGAATACATAAATCAGGAATTGCAATTACAGTAAATACTGTGGATTAAAAGAAAAACTAAACTTCAACCAAAAATATATATACCCAACTTTTATCAGACTCATGATTAGGATCTGTAATCCATCCCTCTAGTCCCATTGCTGCATTGTTGATTTTCTAGCAATGAAAAAATTAATACAGACCCAAAGGAAGAAAAAATGAATGAAATCTACTATAATAAAAGTCAAGTATTATTCAAAGAAGAGTTATTACTCTAGTGTGTAATATTATATTGGATATATGTTACACACACCAGCATTGCACTGACATCCCCCTTCCACCCTGCTTGACCTATCCAAAGGCCCACACAGAACTACATCACCTTCATCTACCTTTCCTCATACTATAACATGATCTCAGTGGCCCTGTACTGTCTGCATTTTCGGTCAAGGGCCCCGGGTTACAGGGCACAGGAGATGACTAAGTATACAGCAGCTCAGAACCCCCTTTGGCAAGGGGAATTTACCACCCCACCCTAACATGGAATAGTTGGACTGTAACTAAAGAACCACTGCTCAATACTAGAGGTCTCACAAATATCCTGCTACCAGTGTATAAACTCCCCTTTTGAAGCAAATCAATCAAGAAGCTACCAAAAAACCTCTATCCCTCTCAGACAGGCTTCAAGTCAGTGCATGGTACAGAAACAGCACTTGCTGCTCTTCTGAATGACAATGGAAACACATCCATACTTTTCCTGCTGGATATCTCTGCATCATTTGGTATCACTGACCAAATACTCCTGTCCTACCTCCAAGAGGCTGCAGGAGTGAATAGTATCTCCCTGATATGGCTCAGGTCCTTTCTCTCAAACAATAGGTTTGTTATGGGCAACTGTTCCTCTACTCCATACTCACACTTGTGGAGCCCCACAAGGTTCAATCCTCTCTCCCATATCACTCAATGTCTATGTGAAACTGTTGGGAAGGCTGCCAAGACAACACAGGCCGAAGTGTCAGCAGCATACAACCACCACCAAGCTCTACATCTCCTTTAGGTCAAATGTAAACGGCACTCTCTCAATGTCTAAGATGAAATCAGCTCTCAGATGAAGAACAGCTGGCTGAAGCTGAAATCAGGCAAGACGGATGGAAGTGCTTCCCTCTTCCTACCAGCATCACAAGAACTTGACTCCTCTCCAGTATCCCCCAGAATTAACAGCATCTGCCCTCATGTTATCAGCTTTGTCCCCAGCCTGGATATTCTTTTGTCTCCTTAGTGCTACTGGATGCACAAATAGCGTAGCAGCAAAAATAAAATAAACATACTTCCATCTGAGGGTTACCTACTAGGATGGGTGCAGATACATGGCCAAGGTGAGCCATGGATTCATGACCTCCAGGCTTGATTACTTCATTCCTAGATACGAACTTCAAGTACACAATCTGAACACAACCCCAGCTGGTACAACACACAGCAGCACATTGGTTAGCAACCCACATCACTATGGTCCCGACCCTGGAGCTCTGCTTTCATAGAATCATAGAATATCAGGGTTGGAAGAGACCGCAGGAGGTCATCTAGTCCAATCCCCTGCTCAAAGCAGGACCAAATCATCCCAGCCAGGGCTTTGTCAAGCCGGGCCTTAAAAACCTCTAAGGATGGAGATTCCACCACCTCCCTAAGTAACCCATTCCAGTGCTTCACCACCCTCCTAGTGAAATAGTGTTTCCTAATATCCAACCTAGACCTCCCCCACTGCAACTTAAGACCATTGCTTCTTGTTCTGTCATCTGCCACCACTGAGAACAGCCCAGTTCCATCCTTTTTGGAACCCCCCCTTCAGGTAGTTGAAAACTGCTATCAAATCCCCCCTCACTCTTCTCTTCTGCAGACTAAATAACCCCAGTTCCCTCAGCCTCTACTCGTAAGTCATGTGCCCCAACCCCTAATCATTTTCATTGCCCTCAGCTGGACTCTCTCCAATTTGTCCACATCCCTTCTGTAGTGGGGGGACCAAAACTGGATGCAATACTCCAGGTGTGGCCTCACCAGTGCTGAATAGAGAGGAATAATAAATTTCCTTGATCTGCTAGCAATGCTCCTACTAGTACAGCCCAATATGCCATTGGCCTTCTTGGCAACGAGGGCACATTGCTGACTCATATCCAGCTTCTTGTCCACTGTAACCCCCAGGTCCTTTTCTGCAGAACTGCTGCTTAGCCAGTCGGTCCCCAGCCTGTAGCGGTGCATGGGATTCTTCCTTCCTAAGTGCAGGACTCTGCACTTGTCCTTGTTGAACCTCATCAGATTTTTTTTGGCCCAATCCTCCAATTTTTCTAGGTCACTCCGGACCCTATCCCTACCCTCCAGCGTATCTACCTCTCCCCCCAGCTTAGTGTCATCTGCAAACTTGCTGAGGGTGCAATTCATCCCATCATCCAGATCATTAATAAAGATGTTGAACAAAACCAGCCCCAGGACCGACCCCGGGGCATTCCGCTTGATACTGGCTGTCAACTAGACACCAAGCAGTTGATCACTACCCGTTGAGCCCGACAATCTAGCCAGCTTTCTATCCACCTTATAGTCCATTCATCCAATCCATACTTCTTTAACTTGCTGGCAAGAATACCGTGGGAGACCGTATCAAAAGCTTTGCTAAAGTCACGATATATCACATCCACCGCTTTCCCCACATCCACAGAGCCAGTTATCTCATCAGAGAAGGCAATCCGTTTGGTCAGGCATGACTTGCCCTTGGTGAACCCATGTTACCTGTTCCTGATCACCTTCCTCTCCTCGAAGTGCTTCAAAATGGATTCCTTGAGGACCTGCTCCATGATTTTGCCAGGGACTGAAGTGAGGCTGACCAGTCTGTAGTTCCCTGGATTCTCTTTCTTCCCTTTTTTAAAATATGGGCACTATATTTGCCTTTTTCCAATCATCCGGGACGTCCCCTGATCGCCACGAATTTTCAAAGATAATGGCCAATGGCTTTGTAATCACATCAGCCAACTCCCTTAGCAACCTTGGATGCATTAGATCTAGACCCATGGACTTGTGCATGTCCAGCTTTTCTAAATAGTCCTTAACCTGTTCTTTCACCACTGAGGGCTGCTCATCTCCTCCCCATACTGTGTAGCCTAGTGCAGCAGTCTGGGAGCTGACCGTGTCTGTGAAGACCGAGGCAAAAAAAGCATTGAGTACTTCAGCTTTTTCCACATCATATGTCACTAGGTTGCCTTCCCCATTCAGTAAGGGTCCCACACTTTCCCTGACCACCTTCTTGTTGCTAACATACCTGTAGAAACCCTTCTTGTTACCCTTCACATCCCTTGCTAACTGCAACTCCAATTGTGCCTTGGCCTTCCTGACTACACCCCTGCATGCTCTAGCAATATTTTTATACTTCTCCCCAGTCATCTGTCCAAATTTCCACTTCTTGTAAGCTTCCTTTTTGAGTTTAAGCTCACCGAAGATTTCACTGTTAAGCCAAGCTGGTCACCTGCCATATTTGCTATTCTTTCTGCACATAGGGATGGTTTGTTCCTGCGCCCTCAATAAGGCTTCTTTAAAATACAGCCAGCGATCCTGGACTCCTTTCCCCCTCATATTAGCCTCCCAGAGGATCCTGCCCATCAGTTCCCTAAGGGAGTCTAAATCTGCTTTTCTGAAGTCCAGGGTCCATATTTTGCTACTCTCCTTTCTTCCTTTTGTGAAGATCCTGAACTCAACCATCTCATGGTCACTGCTGCCTAGGTTGCCATCCACTTCTACTTCCCCTACCAATTCTTCCCTGTTTGTAAGCAGCAGGTCAAGAGGAGCACGGCCCCTAGTCAGTTCCTCCAGCACTTGTACCAGGAAGTTGTCCCCAACACTCTCCAAAAACTTCCTGGATTGTCTGTGTATTGTTGTATCCAGCACTGACTCCTCTCAAAGGGTTAACCTTCATCTTGCTGGTGAAGTACCAGGTAAGGTTTTATGAAAAAGCTTTTAAAGAAGATTAAAAAATGGCTAAACCCAACATTGAACAAGCACTACCCAATATAAGGAGTTGCCTGCTACCTGAATGAGAAGTAGGAAAGCTGACAACCTAAAGCTTCCTACTGAAGCCAGGCTCCTAACTTCACCTTGCTGCTTCTAGTAGTGCCCATGACTTACTCTTTAGCACAGCCTCTTTTGTAGATTATGAATAATGCCCCAACCGAAGATTTAAAATCTTATTCTTTCAGACAACGCGGAGCCCCCTACAGTGAAAGTACCTGTGATACAACCAACCAAGGAATTTGTCACAATATTTTAATATAAAAAAAGTAAATCTCAAACTCCACCAATCACACCACAGGGCCACCCAAACATCAACTGAGGTTCTATTACTGTGTCACCTAGCCTCCTCAGGGTTATGCAAGCCCAATCACTGCTCACATACTCACTTTCCGGTCTCTATGGGACTCAAAACTGCAACAAGGAAAGAAAACAGATGAGAAATTCAGAAAAATTATTTACTTCATTGTGATCTGAAGGTAAACGAATTGTGAGCCATCCATACTTACATATGGAACAGGCCACAGAATACAAAAATGGTACCTCAGTGAATTTGGGGAGGCTGAGCTATTCAGGTTCATATTTTTGGCTCTGGGGCGGATCTAAAGCTTGAAGAGTGGTTTCCAGCTCAGATGAAGTCAAAACCTTGTGAGATTTTGGACCAAGACTACAGTCATCTTGTAAGAGCAGCCTGACAGATTTCAGCAGCAGTGAGACCATCACAATACCTGCTTGGCCTATTGTTAATCAAGATACAAGAACAAACATGGCAGGGGATACTGGAAAGGGCAACATCTTTCCAGAGCTTCTCAACTAAGTCGTTGTAAAATATATATATATTTTTAACATTGGCAAAATGTATTTGTCCATTACCTCTGTCTCAGAAATGATTGAACTCTTGCTGAAACTTTTAAAAAACAAACAAACAATCAGCCTGAGGAAGATACCCTTAATGGGAAATTTAAGTCAGAGTGGTTAAAGCAACTGAAAGAGAAAATTACTTACTGTACCTGGAGGTTCTTCGAGATGTGTGGTCCCTATCTGGATTCCTAATGCAGGGTGCGCATGTGCGTCATGTGCTGAACTGTTCATAGTAGCGTCCATTGACCCGAACATACATTGACCGCATGGCATGTCCGAGGCTTTAAGAGGCCGTGCGGGTTGATGCCACTCCAGTTTCCTTGTACCAGGAAGCAAATGGAGCCTGGAGCAGAAGGGAAGGAGGGTGGGATTGGAATTCAGATAGGGACCACACATCTCGAAGAACCTCCAGTTACAATAAGTAACCTTCACTTCCTCTTCGAGTGATGGTCCCTATGTGGATTCCAAATGTGGGAGAGTTGCGAGCACTGGTCAGTGTGGAGGCCGGCACGAGGGCTCTCAAGAAGACCAAGTCTGTAGTAGTTTGACCGACTGCCGCCTCCATTGCCGTCAAGGGCGCAATGGCGTAGTGACTGGAAAAGGTGTGGATGGAGGACCAAATAGCCGCCCAACATATCTCTTGTCATGGAACATCCACAAGGAAAGCCAACGTGGTGGCATACACCCATGTGGAGTGGGCTGTGACTCCCAGCAGAAGGGAAGCACAAGAGAGTGCATGGCAGATCGCTATGCAATGGGAGATCCATTTGGAGAGGCGTTGGGAAGAAAGGTCGGAATCCCGGCATCCTCCGCAATGGCAATGGAGAGCGGGGTGGGGGGAGACGCTCGGAAGCCGCAGGTACTGTGGAGATTAAAGGCTAACAGCCTGTGGATATCGAGGAAGTGGAACATGTGCTCCATGGGGGAAACATATACTCTAGTTGAGGTGGAAGGAGGAAGCCACCGTGGGAAGGAACTTGGGGTGAAGACGTAAGGAGACCTTGTCTTTGTGGAAGATGGTAAATGGCGGATCTGCCATTATGGCTGCCAGTTTGCCGATGCACCGTGCGGAGGTGATGGCCACCAAGATTACCACCTTCATGGAAAGAGGGGCAACGGAGCAGATGGCAAGGGGTTCAAAGGCTGGATTGGTGGGGGCAGAGAGGATCAGGTTCAGATTCCAAGAGTGGGTAGGCCTCCATACAGGAGGGGAAATGCGTTGAGAAGGCCGCGGAGGAAGCGGGAGGTCGCGGGGTGGGTGAAGGTGGAGAAGCCATCCACAGGAGGAAGAAAGGCACTGAGCACCACCAGGTGATGCAGATGGAGGAGTGGGCAAGGCCCAATTGGCGGAGATGAAGGAACTAGTTCAGAAGGACAGAGATGGAGACGGAGTCCGGAGAGAGGTGATGGCAGTGTGCCCACGTGGTGAAGTGGTACCACTTAGCTTGATAACAGATACAAGTAGATTGGTGTCTGCTACGAGTGAGCATGTCTCGGATGGGGGCAGAGCAAGCCCAGGCTACATGTGAGCCGCATCCAAGTACCAGGCCGTGAGGTGGAGAGGGCTCAGGCCGGGGTGCCGCAGGTGGCCATGTGCCTGCATTAGGAGAGCTGGAAGAGGAATCGGGTTGAGCAGAGAGGTGGAGAAGATCGGTGTACCAATACTGGCAAAGTCAGGAGGGAGCCAGAAGGATAACAGTTGCTCGGTCCTTCCGCTCTTTGCGCAGGACCTGGGAAAGTAGGGGAATGGATGGGAAGGCATAGTGGAGGTTCAAGGTCCAAGGAATGAGAAGGGCATCGCCCTGTGAGCCTGGGCGCAGGGCTCCTTGGAAACAGAAGAGAGGAAGCTTGTGGTTCTCAGACGTCGCAAAGAGGTCCCAGCATGAACTGCCCCACTGACGAAAGACGGACGAGAGAGTGGTTGCCATGGAAGGACTGGCTGAGTCTGTCCGCCAGGGAGTTGCTGGTGCCCGGGAGGTGCACAGCGTGTAGGGTGATTCCGTGCCAGAGGCAACACTTCCAAAGATGGATTGCCTCCATGCACAGGGAAGGAGACCTGGCCAAGCCCTATTTGTTGATATATACAACTGCTGTCATATTGTCGGACAGCAGTTAAATATGGCGGGAGTAGAGGAAGGGCAGAAAGGCCTGACAGACAAGGCGGACGACCCATAGCTCCAGGACATTGATATGCATTTGTGTAACTCTTGGTGACCAAATACCCTGTGCTGTGCAACCGTCGAGGTGGCTGCCCCAACCCACGAGTGAGGTGTCTGCGGTGAAAGTGATGCTGGGCGTGGGGGACATGAACGAATTGTCTGTTAGAACCACAGCCAGGTTGCACCACCAGGCCAGGGAAGCCAAAATAGTGGGTGGAATGACAACTGGTTTGTTCAGACAATCTGACTGTGGATTGTAGACAGAGCTGAGCCAGAGCTAGAGGCAACGCATACGGAGACGGGCCACATGATGCAGGAGGGAGACACTGACAGATGCGCATTCGTGGGCGGCGTCAGAGCATCACAATAAAAGAAGTGAGGGCAGCAAAGCAGTCTGGGGGAAGAAAAGTGCGGGCTGCAACGGTGTCCAGGTATGCCCTTATAAAGGTAAGCATGCAGGCAGGGATGAGGATCAACTTTTCCTCGTTGATGCAGATCCCCAAGCTGCCGAGGACACATAGGGTCCGGATAGTGGCAAGGAGATGGGGGTGAGAGAGTGCCACAAGGAGCCAGTCGTCCAGATAGGGAAGGTCCTCAAGGATTGTCTGGACCTCTTTAGGGAAACTGCTAGACTGGAGCCAGAAGTTGTGGCGGAGCACCACTCCGGACACCAAAGAGCGTGACGCAGTGTTGGCGGTATCAACAGCAGCTTGGAGAGCTACCTTGGCCACCAGCTTGCCCTGATCCAACAGATGCTGAAAGTCCTGCTGCTTTTCCGGAGGGAGGAAATCCTGAAAGTCCGCCATATGGAAATAGCTTGAAATAGGACAGGAAATCATGCTTGGCAAGGATAGCCTGGTAGCTGGCAATGTGGAATTGCAGATCCACGGACAAATACACCTTGTAGCCTACTAGGTCCAGCTTTTCGGCAGTGCAGTCAGGAGGGGGCGGATTTAAAGTGCTGCTGATGGGTGTGCTCAGTGACCGCGTGGACAACCAGGGAGTTGGGCAGCAAGTGGGTAAAGAGAAAGTCCGTACCCTTAGAGGGCATGAAGTAGTGGCGTTCCACCAGCTTCAGCATAGGGGCGCAGGAGGCTGGCGTATACCAAACAGTCTGGGCTGGCTGCAAAATGGTGTCGTGGATGGGCAAGGTGGTACGGGAAGGTCCCAGAGGCTGGAGAAAGATTAAGCACAGCAGCCATACAGTGGAGCAAGCCCTGGTATTGGACATGGTCATCAGGCGGTGAGAGGGCAGGTGGAATGAGGGCATCATCTGGGGATGAAGAGGCACCCGTGGGAACCACGGGTGCTGATTGTGCCGATGGAGTGGAAGCATCCAGAGGCTCCAATTGGAAGGGATGGATAGCTCAGTGGTTTGAGCATTGGCCTGCTAAACCCAAGGTTGTGAGTTCAATCCTTGAGGGGGCCATTTAGGGAACTGGGGCAAAAATCTGTCTGGGGATTGGTCCTGCTTTGAGCAGGGGGTTGGACTAGATGACCTCCTGAGGTCCCTTCCAACCCTGATATTCTATGATTCTATGAAGGGAGTAATGTGGATGTGAGATGGCAAGTGATGCAGGCAGTGCATCCCACGATCGTGGTAGGGGTCCCAAATGAGCAGTAGGGTCAGGTGTAGATATCATCAGTGTCCAGGTTGGAGGAGCACTCAGATTCAGAAGAAGGGTCCAGCAGAAGAGGGGATGTTGGTGTCGGTGGAGCCATCGGTGCAAGACGAGGTCCAAGTGGACGGTTGACAAGTAGAAGGGGTTTGTCCGTCACCAGTGCTAGTGGAGAAGGATGGAGCACAAGGGACTCATCCACTGGAGAGGGGAGTCCCGAAATAGGTGGCGGTCCAGAGTGTGGGGGAGAGCCGACAAAGGGCAGCATGAGCTGAGCCAATGACGTCAGGGGAGATAATCGTCCTGGAGTGTGTGGGACTGGGAGGGACAGGCTGGAAGGTCCAGGCAATGGAAGGTCAAGGCCGAGGGTGAAGGAAGCGGCCCAGGTGCCGGAGCAGAAGATGGAGCCAGCAATGCACAACAGCGCTTGGATCGGTGGTCCATACGAGCCTTTTTCAGAGCAGGAGTATCCATTCACAGCTACGCACAACTTCTTGCCCAACCTAACATGGCTCAGGGAGGTAACGCTGCATTTTGAGGTAGTCTCCATCAGGGAGTCGCCCTTATGCATATGCTTCTTGTGCACACGGTGGGGTTTTGATGGGTACAGCGGTGCCACCGGTACCACACGAGACGGGCCTAGCGAAGCGATCACTGCCAGTGACGGGCGTTGTTCACGTTCGGTGGAGCCAGGTCTCGTTGCACACATGGGTGCAGCACCTCCTCCACCAGATATTTGCGGAGGTGACATTCATGAGCTGCTTGAGTCCTGGACGGAAACGAGCGGCAGATGGAAGAATGAGACACTATGTGGGCTTCGCCAAGACAGTAAAGACAATGAGTGTGCTTGTCGCTCACTGAAAAAGGAGTGATGGCACAAAGCACAGTTCTTGAAGCCAGCTTGCCAGTGCATAGTCCCGGGGTCAGGGAAAAAGAACTCCTGACGGGGAGAAGTGCAAGGGAGAGCTAGCTAGCTAACTACTAAAACTAACGGACAACTATCTAACTAGAAACTACATGCAGTAAACAAAGAGCAGTCCTCTTAGAGAGCTAAGAGCACCGAGGAACAGGGGTTCCAACTCTGGCCATGTGGCGGTAAGACAGAACTGGAGTGGCATCGACCCACACAGCATCTTAAAGCCTCGGAAGCCCTACGTGGTCGACACACATGCAGATCAATGGTCACTACTATGATCAGTTCCAGCTCCAGCACATGCACCCCGTGTTTGGAATCATAGAATATCAGGGTTGGAAGAGACCGCAGGAGGTCATCTAGTCCAACCTCTGCTCAAAGCAGGATCAATCCCCAACTAAATCATCCCAGCCAGGGCTTCATCAAGCCTGACCTTAAAAACCTCTAAGGAAGGAGATTCCACCACCTCCCTAGATAACCCATTCCAGTGCTTCACCACCCTCCTAGTGAAAAAGATTTTCCTAATATCCAATCTAAACTTCCCCCACTGCAACTTGAGACCATTACTCCTTGTTCTGTCATCTGCTACCGCTGAGAATAGTCTAGATCCATCCTCTTTGGAATCCCCTTTCAGGTAGTTGAAAGCAGCTATCAAATCCCCCCTCATTCTTCTCTTCTGCAGACTAAATAATCCCAGTTCCCTCGCCTCTCCTCATAAGTTATGTGCTCCAGACCCCTAATAATTTTTTGTTGCCCTCCGCTGGATTCTTTCCAAATTTTTCCACATCCTTCTTGTAGTATGGGGCCCAGAACTGGACATAATACTCCAGATGCGGTCTCACCAATGCCGAATAGAGGGGAATGATCACGTCCCTCAATCTGCTAGCAATGCCCCTACTTATACAGCCCAAAATGCTGTTAGCCTTCTTGGCAACAAGGGCACACGGTTGACTCATATCCAGCTTCTCGTCCACTATAATCCCTAGGTTCTTTTCTGCAGAACTGCTGCCTAACCACTCAGTCCCTAGTCTGTAGCAGTGCACAGGATTCTTCCGTCCTAAGTGCAGGACTCTGCACTTGTCCTTGTTGAACCTCATCAGATTTCTTTTGACCCAATACTCTAATTTGTCTAGGTCCCTCTGTATCCTATTCCTACCCTCCAGCGTATCTACCACTCCTCCCAGTTTAGTGTCCTCTGCAAACTTGCTGAGGGTGCAGTTCACGCCATCCTCCAGATCATTAATGAAGATATTGAACAAAACCGGCCCCAGGACCGACCCTTGAGGCACTCTGCTTGATACCGGTTGCCAACTAGACATGGAGCCATTGATCACTACCTGTTGAGCCCGACGATCTAGTCAGCTTTCTATCCACCTTATAGTCCATTCATCCAGCCCATACTTCTTTAACTTGCCGGCAAGAATACTATGGGAGACCGTATCAAAAGTTTTGCTAAAGTCAAGGAATAACACGTCCACTTCTTTCCCCTCATCCACAGAGCCAGTTATCTCATCATAGAAGGCAATTAGGTTAGTCAGGCATGACTTGCCCTTGGTGAATCCATGCTGACTGTTCCTGATCACTTTCCTCTAAGTGCATCAGAATTGATTCCTTGAGGACCTGCTCCATGATTTTTCCAGGGACTGAGGTGAGGCTGAATGGCCTGTAGTTCCCCATATCCTCCTTCTTCCCTTTTTTAAAAGATGGGCACTACATTAGCCTTTTTCCAGTCGTCCAGGACCTCCCCCGATCGCCATGAGTTTTCAAAGATAATGGCCAATGGCTATGCACCCACTAACTCCTTTAGAACCCTCGGATGCAGCGCATCCGGCCCCACGGACTTGTGCTCGTCCAGCTTTTCTAAATAGTCCTGAATCACTTCTTTCTCCACAGAGCGGTGGTAACCTCCTTGCCATGCTGTGCTGCCCAGTGCAGCAGTCTGGGAGCTGACCTTGTTCCACATAGGGATCATCACTCCAAGAAGAAACAAACAGTCTTATAGCTAAAGGTAGCACTACCAACAAGCAGCCACAGTTTGCACTGATGCATTTTTACCAGTAGGTGGTCCCCAATGGCTGCAATCAAGGCAAATCCCCAGGACAAAAAATGCCTCTCCTTCCTCATGCTGTGTCCATCCCACTGGGCTAAAAGATTCATTGTTATCTATTACACCATGACATCCGTGACCAGCATGGTGACTCAGCAAGACACTATCTTTCTACTGGCAACTGAGCTGCTGCCAGAGCACAGAAGATTCCCTGACAAACACTTACAGATTCCTATGTTCATCTATCTAGTCTAGGAAGTACCCTGATCTCCATCCTCCCGTGTCTAGTTTAGAGGCAGCCCCCACCTCATGCTCTCTGTATCTATTCTACAGCCAGTCTAGTAAGTTCCCTGCCCCTTAAGGCTCCCAGGTCCCTGTGACCATACCACTAACTAGTCCTACAGGCCCTCATTGTGAACAAATTCATCATACTAGCACCTCTGTACCTACCTTACTGGCCAGCAGAGAAGGCTCTCTACCAGCAGCTTCCCCCATTCGTGTTCTTACGACCTCTATGGCCTGATGGTTGGACTAAGGGACTTGTTACCAATTGAAAAGGAATTGCCCCAACACCTGAAGGAAACAGGAGAGGGGATAAGGGAAACAACAGTCAAAGGTGTCTAGGGGTGCGGGTGGGGGAGGAAATCAGTAAAATTGATGCAAATCTGCTGTTGTGCCCTCTTAGAGGTGTTGCCCTACATGAGTGAAGTGACTCCACCAAAACTGTTCTCAGCAATGTTTCCTCTGACTTTTCTTGACCCAAATCCAGGGCCTGTACTCAATCCTCATCCTCTGACTTTTCTTCTGGTTGCCATTCTCAACCATACACTACTTGAAATCTTGCCGTCTTGACTTTTGTGACTGTCTTCGCACGATTCTCCAACCTCTCAGATCACTCCTTCAGCATACTTTAATTGATCCTCTTCTGTCACTTTCTATATGGTCCTCCAAAGTTCTATCCTCAGTCCTTTCCTCTTTTTTCCTTTATGATCTCTTCATGGGTGATTTTACCCAGCTACACAGTTTCAACTACCATCTTTTGCCAAAGACTCTGAGATACCTCTCCACTCCTGACTGTCTGCCTCCACCCACTGCCACATCTCTGCCTGTATGTCATCTCCTCCTGAATGTTAAACTGCCAGGTCATGTTTAACATACTCAAAAACAAATTCCTGATATTTCCTCCCAAGCCCTCTCCACTCTGTCACTAATGATATCTTTCTCAATCACTTTCTCTGACTCCTCCCTCTTTCACCTCACAAATTCAGACTGTCTAAATCATACTATTACTTCCTAGATTACATTATGATCCATCCTCTTCTTTCTGTCCAGACAGCATAAACCCATTGGCCAGACCCTCACTATCTCCTGTCTTGAACATTGTTCCTTCCTGTGGTATTGGTAAGGTGGCGGGTCCCAGGCCCAAAAGGTTAAATTAATTACCCTTGTTTTCCTTTTTCAATACAAAACAGTTAAGTGTGGTCCACTACAAAGTGACTATCATGAAACATTTTAAACTTTCCCTGAAACACATCAAGAGGAGAAGCAGTTAATGCATTAGAAAATCAAGTAACCCTTTAATTTTAACAGTTTCCCTCATTCTCTTCTTCTTCTGCACCTACCATCTCCTAATGCTTCACCCCTCCGTCTTCCTGTTCAACCAGTCAAGCCAGTCTCTTCCGCCTATTTGGCGGCTTCTAACATGAAACAGTGCAACACTGTTGCCAAAAAAGCAAACATCATTCTGGGATGTATTAGCAGGATGTAAGCAAGACATGAGAAGTAATTCTTCCGCTCTACTCCGCGTTGATTAGGCCTCAACTGGAGTATTGTGTCCAGTTCTGGGCGTCACATTTCAGGAAAAATGTGGACAAATTGGAGAAAATCTAGAGAAGAGCAACAACAATTATTAAAGGTCTCGAAAACATGACCTATGAGGGAAAATTGAAAAAATTGGGTTTGTTTAGTCTGGAAAAGAGAAGACGGAGGACATGATAACAGTTTTCAAGTACATTAAAGGTTGTTATAAGGAGGAGGGAGAAAAATTGTTCTTCTTAACCTCTGAGGATAGGACAAGAAGCAATGAGCTTAAATTACAGCAAGGGAGGTTTAGGTTGGACATTAGGAAAAACTTCCTAACTCTCAGGGTGGCTAAGCACTGGAATAAATTGCCTAGGGAGGTTGTGGAATCTCTGTCACTGGAGATTTTTAAGCACAGGTTAGACAAACACCCATCAGGGATGGTCTAGATAATACTTAGTCCTGCCATGAGTGCAGGGGACTGGACTAGATGACCTCTCAAAGTCCCTTCCAGTCCTATGATTCTATGAACACTACTATGTCTTCTTCCATGCTAACCTTTATGGCATGCAACACCTTCCCCAAATGATCCATAAGGCCATCATATCCATTCCTCCAAAGCTCTTGAGACTCACCTCTGTGAGTCACTTATATCAGCTGACTAATGAAGACTTAGGGGTCAGACAGGGTTAGCTGGCACTTTGCACTTTTTAAAATTATAAACAAGTATTTTACTGCATCTCTTCAGGGCAGGAATTGCATACTCAAATGTTTAACGCTTTGTGCAGTGAAGCTTTGTGGTAATACAAATATTAAAAATAAAGATATAAGCCAAAACATCACTCCCTAGGAGTCTGTTTCATCCCACAACCATGTAACAAATGCTCTCTTGAGAGAACAAAAGATCTGATTTGTAAAATGTTTCTCTTAGTAACCTTGGCAGCTTATTTCTAAAAGCAGTATCCAGTGATACATGTTAGGTGTCTGATGTGATCTGTTATATGCAAATTCTTACCATTGTAAAAGCGAATCATGCAGCTGAGATCAGAGTTTGCTGCCTCTTCCTGTATTCTCACAAGATCCTCAAAGCCGAGCCCAGCCAAGTACTCGTACACAATCTGAAGGGGTTTCTCTGTGGGCTCCAGCCTCCTAGTAACACAATCCACAAGAAGAAATGAGTTTAGTATGGACGTGAAAGAATGAACTTTTTTTTTTATGACAGTTACAGTGCAAAAAGAGCAACGACTTGGTCTTTCTGCTTCTCTGAAGATATCATCTGACAAGGACTCATTCCAGGGGCCTGTGATCCCTAGTTTGAGAAAGATGAACACTTCAAGTACTAAACCTGTTGATCACGAAGGACAGGAGGTCACACAAGACACACCCTGGTGATCATGCACCACACAGGATTCTAATGATTGCAAATTCATATCTTTCAGACAGTTTCTGGCTGAGCAGAAAGCAGAGATACCATGGGGAAAAAAGAGCAGCATGTCACAAATCAAAAAGGATTTAAAACTTATGCTTCAAAAAGACTATGTACAAAAATGAAAGAAACCCCATTTCAAGAAAGTTCCCTTCCAAATACAACTGGCAGGAGAGCACGAGAGAGAATCCTGTGAGAAGGTTTCTTCAGAGAATTAGAGTGACAAGATAAGTCATTCCCCCTTCTTGAACGATCCCACATCCATGCAGAATTCTCACTCCTAGAGAGCAGAGAGCTTGAGGGATGTTCCCAAAGAAAAAACATCCCATAACTACAACAGGCACCAGGAACTACGCTAGGACTAAGAATTTGAATAAAGAGGAAAAGGGGGGGGCACCAGGTGTCTCTCTAAAACGACAAGCTCCGTGGATTTTAAGGCCAGAAGGGATCATTATGATCATTTAGTCTCACCTCGTACATAACACAGACTAGAGAATTTCACATGGTAATTTCTGCAACAAGCCCATAACTTCTGGTTGAGCTAGAGCATCTCTTTCAGAAAGAGACCAATCATGATCTAAAGACTGCAAATGATGAAGAATCCATCACATCCCTAGATAAGCTGTTGAAATGATTAATCATCTTAACTTTTAAAAATTCTCATTTCTAATCTGAATTTATCTAGCTTTAACTTCCACCCTTTGGATCCTGTTGTGACTTAGCCCTGGTCTACACTATGAGTTTAGGTCGAATTTAGCAGCATTAGATGGATTTAACCCTGCACCCGTCCACACGACGAAGCCATTTTTGTCGACTTAAAGGGCTCTTAAAATCGATTTCTGTACTCCTCCCCGATGATGACTTAGCGCTGAAATTGACCTTGCTGGGTCCAATTTGGGGGAGTGTGGACACAATTCGACGGTATTGGCCTCCGGGAGCTATCCCAGAGTGCTCCATTGTGACCGCTCTGGACAGCACTCTCAACTCAGATGCACTGGCCAAGTAGACAGGAAAAGCCCCGCGAACTTTTGAATTTCATTTCCTGTTTGGCCAGCGTGGCGAGCTGAGAGGTGACCGTGCAGATCTCATCAGCAGAGGTGACCATGGAGTCCCAGAATCGCAAAAGAGCTCCAGCATGGACCGAATGGGAGATATTGGATCTGATTGCTGTATGGGGAGAGGAATCCGTACTATCAGAACTCCACTCCACCCCAGAGGACTGCCCAAGCAACAGAAAGCTGGCATTCAATAAGTTTTGAAGTGCAGTGTGGCCTTGTCCTTCCCTCCTCCACCACGCCACCCGGTGCTTCCTTCTTCCCCCACCCCTCCCGGGCTAGCTTGGCAGTTATCCCCCCATTTGTGTGACGAATTAATAAAGAATGCATGAATTTGAAACAACAATGACTTTATTGCCTCTGCAAGTAGTGATCAAAGGGGGCAAGGGGAGGGCAGTTGGCTTACAGGGAAGCAGAGTGAACCAAGGGGGTGGGTTTTCATCAAGGAGAAACAAACAGAACTTTCACACCGTAGCCTGGCCAGTCATGAAACTGGTTTTCAAAAGCTTCTCTGATGCGCAGCGCGCCCTGCTGTACTCTTCTAACCGCCCTGGTGTCTGGCTGCGTGTAATCAGCGGCCAGGCAATTTGCCTCAACCTCCCACCCCGCCATAAACGTCTCCCCCTTACTCTCTCAGATATTGTGGAGCACACAGCAAGCGGTAATAACGATGGGAATATTGGTTTCACTGAGGTCTAACCGAGTCAGTAAACTGCGCCAGCGCGCTTTTAAATGTCCAAATGCACATTCTACCACCATTCTGCACTTGCTCAGCCTATAGTTGAACTGCTCCTTACTACTGTCCAGGCTTCATGAGCCATGAGAGCAAGGGGTAGGCTGGGGTAGGTGCGACCGCACGGTGCTGCCGGCTGGGAGAGCAGCCTGAGGCAGAAGCCTCCAGCTCACATGATATTCCAGGCCAGACTGAATCTCCATGAGATGAAACTTAAAGAAGAGAATGACCTGGAGTCATTCCCATTTATGTCCAGGTGCCCCGACCGACCTCACTGAGGTCTGCCAGGAGCATCCATGTCTGCCCTGAGGTCGGCCACGAGCACCCAGGAGACGACGACGACAGCTAGCAGTCATACTGCACCGTGTGCTGCCACGAAGGCAAGGAGCTGCTGCTGTGTAGCAATGCAGTACTGCGTCTGCCAGCAGCACCCAGGAGACGTACGGTGACCGTGAGCTGAGCGGGCTCCATGCTTGCCGTGGTATGTTGTCTGCACAGGTAACCCAGGAAAAAAGGCGAGAAACAATTGTTTGCCATTGCTTTCACGGAGGGAGGGAGGGGGGCCTGATGACATGTACCCAAAACCACCCGTGACAATTTTTTTACCCCATCAGGCATTGGGAGCTCAACCCAGAAATCCAATGGGCGGCGGAGACTCTGGGAACTGTGGGATAACTACCCACAGTGCAACGCTCCGAAAGTCGACGCTAGCCTCGGTACTGTGGACACACTCCGCCGACTTAATGCGCTTAGTGGGGGGGACACACGATCAACTGTATAAAATCGATTTCTAAAAAATCGACTTCTATAAAATCGACCTAATTTTGTAGTGTAGACATACCCTTTGTCTGCCAACTTAAAGAGCCATCTACTATAAGAAATCTTCTCCCTATGTATGTATTTAAAGACCACGCTTAAGTGGACTCAAATCTTTTCTCTTAAAATGAACAAATTAAGCTTCTTTAGTCTTTCAATGTAAAATGGGTTTACCAGACCTCAAATCATTCTTATATCACTTTTCTGAACCCTTTCCAATTACTCAACATCCTTGTTGAAGTGTGAACACCAGAAGAGGACAGTATGTTCCAGGAATAGTCTCACCAATGCTATATAGCAAGGTAATACCACTTCCTTACTTCTACTCAACATTCCCCTGCTTAGCCAACACAATGCACCATGAGCTCATGTTGAGTTGGTTTTCCACTAGGACTCTAAGGGTACGTCCAGACTACCCGCCGTATCAGCGGGTAGCGATCGATTTATCAAGAATCGATATATCATGTCTCGTTAAGACGCGATATCAATCCCCGAACGTGCTCCCCGTCGACTCCGGAACTCCACCTGAGCGAGCGGCGGTAGCGGAGTCGACGGGGGAGCCGCGGCCATCGATCCTGCGCCGTGAGGACGGGAAGTAAGTCGGAATAAGATATGTCAACTTCAGATACGGTATTCCCGTAGCTGAAGTTGCGTTTCTGACATCGACACCCCCCCCCCCCCCAGTGTAGACCAGGCTAAGTCCTTTTCTGAGTTACTCCTTTCCAAATTCCACAGTTCTCCATCTTATAAGCTGGACCTACATTCTTGGTTCCTAGATGTATGACATTGTATTTAAGTATATTAAAACTTGTTATACAAATAAACCCCATTTACCAAGCAATCCTGAGAGCACTGTATGGCTGACCTATCCTTATTTACCATCCACCAACTTTTGGTGTCATCTGCAAATTTTACGAGCAATGATTTTACATTTACTTCCAGATCATTGATAAAGATATTGAATAGAATTGGGTCACAATCATTACATCCTTGTGGGACCCCACTAAGAAATCCCCCATTGTAAATGGGACAGCCACTCAATTACTTTTCAAGATCTATCATTTAGCCAGTTTTTGATCCATTTAATATGTTACATTTTGTATAGCAGTAACTATTCATAATGTTATATAGTACAATGCCTTACCAAAGTATGTTATATTGACAAAAGAAATGTGATAACTTTTAATCTCATCAAAAAACACGATCAAGTTTGTTTGACGAGACCTATTTTCCATAAAACCATGATAACTGGCATTAATTGTACTGCAATCATTTAACATATGTGGGAATATAAAGTATTTCATTATTGCTGTAAATTGAATGTGTCATCCGGCTTTGTCCCAAATACAGAACAAACATTTAACACATCTTTTCTGCAACATTAACAATTTTATTGTCCCTGTCTATTAATAGATACCACTGCTATAATTTCTTATGTTCCTGATATAGATTCATAGATTCTAGGGCTGGAAGGGCCTCGAGAGGTCATCGAGTCCAGTCCCCTGCCCTCATGGCAGGACCAAATACTGTCTAGACCATCCCTGATAGACATTTATCTAACCTACTCTTAAATATCTCCAGAGATGGAGATTCCACAACCTCCCTAGGCCAGTGTTTCCCAAACTGTGTTCCGCGGAACACTGGTGTTCCGCACAATGTAATAGGTGTTCCGTGAAAGAATCATAATTTTAAAAAAGGGTCTTTAATTTTTTTTTTAATTTTAAATTTGGCATATTTGAAGTGTAGTTTACAACTCTTTTTGAATGACTATAATTTAACATAAAACTTTTTCCGGTTATTGATAGATCTTATATTGAATATCATGGCGTAAAGAGAACGTGGCATGCATGTTGACATCTACCTCTTTCGAGCACGTTTCGGTTAGTGACGTCGTATCCCTTCCGCTCGAGGCTGCGCGAACTGCAGCGGTATGCACACACCATTCTCTTTACGCCATGTTGAATATAACATATTCACTCAACACATTCAAACCTGTGGGTCTTTACCGTGTGTGTGATAAGCACAACTAAAATAGCTTCGCTCGAAACAATATAAATATTTGTGACAAACAAAATTTGACAAAAATCAGTATTTCTAAATACTGTTACTAAACCCAATGGTGAGCTGGAGCCAGTTCGCAACGGTTCGCACGAACAGGTTGTTAAATTTTGAAGTGGTTTTAGAACCGCTTGTTAACCGGCTTCCCTGTGAGGAGGGGGAGCTGCGGCTTTGATGGGCTCCAGCCGGGAAGTGTGTAATTCTTCCTCCGGCCACCGGGGGCGCTGCGCTACAGGAGCAATGTGGGCCGCCTCCTGGCCCTGTTGCTGCTGCTGCTCCTCGGACCTCTGGCCCTGGGGCTCCCGCTGCTGCCTGGTGGGTCCCCGGCTGCTCTGCTGGGCCTGGGCTGCGTCCTGCTGCTCAGGCTGCTCCGAGACGCTCTCCTGGTAAGTAACCACCACCCTGCCCACAGCCAGGCCCTGCCCGCAGCCAGCCCCTGCCGCACCCCCTGCCCTGCCCGCAGCCAGGCCCTGCTGCAGCCCCCTGCGGCCCTGCCCGAAGCCAGCCAGCCCCACACACATCCGTCTCCAGCCAGCCCTGCACCCCCTGCCCTGCCCGCACCAGCCCTACACCCCCTGCCCTGCCTGCATCCAGCCCCGCACCCCCTGCCCGCAGCCAGCCCCTGCCGCACCCCCCTACCTGAAGCCAGCCAGTTCCGCACTCCTCTGTCTCCAGCCCTGCCAATCCCTGCCACACCCCTCTGAGGACCTGCCCGAAGCCAGCCAGCCTGCCCCACACCCCCGTCTCCAGCCAGCCCCGCACCCCCTGCCCTGCCTGCAGCCAGACCCTACCTCCAGTCAGCCCCTCCCCTGCCTCCAGCCAGCCCCATGTCCACTGGTGCCCTGCAGTTCCCAGGGCAGTAACCCCGCACACCTGCTTCAATGAGGGGGGCAGGGAGCAGCTGGGACCCACACATGTGCACACCCTAGGGTGACCAGACAGCAAGTGTGAAAAATCGGGACAGGGTGTGGGGGGTAATAGGAGCCTGTATAAGAAAAAGACCCAAAAATCGGGACTGTCCCTATAAAATCGGGACATCTGGTCACCCTAGCATACCCCTAGGGAGTGTCAGGGACCCACACATGTGAAACGGAGCTCATTTCTAGTTCAGGCCCATCTTTTTAAAAAAGAACTTTAGGTAGGGTTAACATACATCCATATTTTCCCGAACATGTCAGGCTTTTTGGTTCTTAAATTGAAGAGGACCTGCTCTTATGTGAATCTCTGCAAAGCAACACAACTGAAGAAGAAATATTCAACTGCATCAACAATTTTATCAGAAAGCATGAAATTAGTTGGGGAAAATGTATTGATGTTGTGACGTTATGAGTGTAATAGAATATCTCACTGAAAGATGACAGAGCCAGAAAGAGTTAATTAACTCAGACTGACCTGACCCATGGGTGAACCTTAAGGACTGGTTAGGAAGATATGTAAATGAATAGAGCTTTGAAATGCAAGACTGCATTGTTAGAGATCTCAAGGGTAGATGTTTGCTCAGGTCTTGTGATGTAAGCAAACAAGTCTTGTCTATTGCTATAACTTTAATTCAAAGATCAAAAAAGGAATATTAACATTTATGACAATACTCGAATGAAATAGTATTATTGTCTATATGTCTCTTTGACGGTTGCGGTAACCTGTATCTGAACTGTTTAATGGATAAATTACCCTGTGCTAATTGCCAGGATGTTTGGAAGGAGAGTTAAGCTTATTGTTTTCTCAGGCCGAAAGGCTGCTGGAAATGTACAAGAACCCTGGGACACGATCCTACTTCATCTCAGATCTGCTTTGGGTTTCAAGAGGGGGAAACCTTAAGCCACAAGGATTGAGATCCCCAGTCATTGACTGGAGCCATCCTGAATATGGACATTGGACTATAACCTATGGACTATATCTAAAAGGACTTTTGGCAACTACAAACTCATCTCTCATATGTATCTGAACCTCAAGAATTGAATTCAAGTCTGTATGTATATTGATCTTTTAACCAACACACACACTTTTTTCTTTTTTAATAAATTTTAGTTTAGTTAATAAGAATTGACTATAGTATGTATTTTGGGTAAGATCCAAGTTATAATTGAACCTGGGTATGTGGCTGATCCTTTGGGATTGGAAGAACCTTTTCTTTAATATGATGAGATAAGATTTTCAGTAATCATCATCATATCTGACAGGTGTGTCTGGACGGAGGCCTGAGGCTGGGCACTTTAGGGGAACTGCGTTGTTTGGACTTCTGAGTAACCAGTGAGGTACTATAGAAGCTGTTTTGTGCTGGCTTGGTAAATTTGAGTATTGGAATAACCACCAGCTTTTGGGGTTTGTCTGCCCCGTTTGGTTTGCAGGTCACCCTGATTGAGTGACCTCAGCTGGCTCTCACGGGCAGCACCGTCACAGATGTATACTGACGGTGCTCGGGCAATGACTGGGAAGATGAAGGGAGCTGTAACGCAAATCATAAGTGTGGCACCAGAAAGCACTAAGAGCCACTGTGTTCTACACAGACAAGCACTTGCAGTTAAAAAAAAATATCAGCATATCTGAAAATTGTGCTTGGTGAAGCAGTACAAATTATCAGTTTTGTCAAATCTCGACCACTTCAATCCAGGTTATTTAAAATTTTGTGCGAGGAAATGGGTAGTCAGCACAAAGCACTTCTTTTACATACGGAAGTGAGGTGGCTATCTATCCAGAGGAAAAGTGCTTGTGAGGCTTTTTGAGCTTCATAGTGAACTACTGGTATTCTTCACTTCAGATAATTCAGGACAAAAATTTAATGATTGTCTGACAAATTCCTCGTGGCTAATGCGTATCTTGCAGATATTTTTGCAAAATTAAATGAAATTAATCTGTCGCTGCACGGAAAGAATGTGACCCTTTTTACTACAATGGATAAAATTTAGTCGTTAAAAAAGAAACGAATTCTGGGCATCTTGTGTAGAACAGAATAACTTCGACTGCTTCCCTACAGTACATGAATTTCTGACTGAAATAAATTCTACAGTCCATGAAGAAGTTTCCAGCAACATTTTACAGCACTTACGTGACTTGCAGGCCTCTTTATTAGAATATTTTTCTACAACTACTGATGACAATGCTTGGGTTCGAAATCCGTTTGTAATTACAGCCAAACTAGTCGGCTTTACTGTGCATGATTAAGAAAGCCTAATTGACTTAATTTCTGAATCTGATTTTAAACAAGTTTAAGGAGCTTCCGCTGAATAATTTTTGGAGCAGCCTAATAGAAGAGTACCCTAATGTGGCTAAACATGCAATTCGAGTGCTCCTTCTGCTACAACTTATTTGTGAGAGATGGGATTTTCGTATTATACTGCAACAAAAACCAAATATAGGAATAGACTTGATGCTGAGCCTGACATGAGGATTCAACTTTCTAGCATTATTCCTAATACTAAGCGAATTTGTGATAGAAAAACGCAGAAACATCAATCCCATTAAATCCAAATTTGTATTTCTGTTTATAAAAATAGATTTTCCTAGTAAAAATCTAATTTGTTTCGTGTTTGTGTATATATAAAGACAGCTTTTTTTAAGCAGAACACTGTTTTTAATTTTGACTCTTGCACTTGATTTTTGTACTACTTTATACGTGCTTTTCAGTTAGAAATTGTTAGTTCAAGTTATTTTAAATTTGTATTTTTGCTTTGTTTTATAAAATAAAATATATTTGAGCATAAATAACGCAATTTTTTATTTGAAAACCAAACGACTACAAAATAATAATATAAGTGTTCCGTAATAGGCTAAAAAGTGTTCCGTGGCCAAAAAAGTTTGGGAAACGCTGCCCTAGGCAGTTTATTCCAGTGTTTAACCACCCTGACAGTTAGGAACTTTTTCCTAACGTCCAACCTAAACCTCCCTTGCTGCAGTTTAAGCCCATTGCTTCTTGTTCTATCCTTAGAGGCTAAGATGAACAAGTTTTCTCCCTCCTCCTCATGACACCCTTTTAGATACCTGAAAACTGCTATCATGTCCCCTCTCAGTCTTCTCTTTTCCAAACTAAACAAACCCAATTCTTTCAGCCTTCCTTCATAGGTCATGTTCTCTAGACCTTTAATCATTCTTGTTGCTCTTCTCTGGACTCTCTCCAATTTCTCCACATCTTTCTTGAAATGCGGTGCCCAGAACTGGACACAATACTCCACTTGAGGCCTAACCAGCGCAGAGTAGAGCGGAAGAATGACTTCTCTTGTCTTGCTCACAACACACCTGTTAATGCATCCCAGAATCATGTTTGCTTTTTTGGCAACAGCATCACACTGTTGACTCATATTTAGCTTGTGGTCCACTATAACCCCTAGATCCCTTTCTGCCGTAAACATTTTCCTACTGGCCAATTATTTTTCATTAATACACTTGACTTCTCTTATAAGGTGTCTATACTTCATGGCTTAATATACAATCACTACTATCAGCTTCCTTCTCTTTCCATTTGTTAGATTTTCATTTTTGTTCAAGTTTTTTATTACTGCTTTCACTTCACTTCTTTACCAGGAGTTCTTTTTTAAACTGACAAAGCCTGCTTTATTGATTGCAGAATTGTGGGGATTTGGGGCATCTAGAAAAGTTCTCTTAAACAACTCCCAATCATCATTTGGGATGTTTAACTTTTTATGTTTAACAATTATGTTTAATGACAGGTTTCAGAGTAGCAGCCGTGTTAGTCTGTATCCGCAAAAATAACAGGAGTACTTGTGGCACCTTAGAGACTAACAAATTTATTAGAGCATAAGCTTTCGTGGGCTACAACCCACTTCTTCGGATGCATATAGAGTGAAATATATTGAGGAGATATATATACACACATACAGAGAGCATGAACAGGTGGGAGTTGTCTTACCAACTCTGAGAGGCCAATTAAGTAAGAGAAAAAAAACTTTTGAAGTGATAATCAAGATAGCCCAGTACAGACAGTTTGATAAGAAGCAAGTGTGAGAATACTTACAAGGGGAGATAGATTCAATGTTTGTAATGGCTCAGCCATTCCCAATCCCTATTTAGCCCTGAGTTGATTGTGTCTAGTTTGCATATCAATTCCAGCTCAGCAGTCTCTCGTTGGTGTCTGTTTTTGAAGTTTTTCTGTTTTAAGATAGCCACCCGCAGGTCTGTCATAGAATGGCCAGACAGGTTAAAGTGTTCTCCCACTGGTTTTTGAGTATTATGATTCCTGATGTCAGATTTGTGTCCATTAATTCTTTTGCGTAGAGAATGTTTAACTTTTTCGTCCCATTCAATTCAGCTCCTAATCATTTTCAGCTTTAGGAAATTAGCTCTTTTGAAGTGACAGGTTTGAGAGTGTACGTATATACATCGGGTCAGACTATATTATTTTATAGATCACAAATGTAACTAGGTTTAAACCTTCAATAGTGCGCAAAATGATCCAAACAAATAAAATATCAAAAATCTCAACTCAAATAAGGGACATCCCTAAATGAACAAAACTCTAGGTACAAGTGAATTTGGCTTCTCCTTCAGAAAAAGACAGTTACTTTTTTGTAACTGGTGTTCTTTCAAGAAGTGTTCCTCATGTCCATTCCATTGCAGGTGTGTGCGCTCACCACATGCACCAGAAGTTTTTCCCTCAGTGGTATTCGTAAGGGACAGGCTCTGGTGTCCTCTGGAGTAGCGCGCATATGCACTGTAAGGGGCGCCACTGGCTCCCCCCAACCCTCAGTTCCATCTTGCCGGAAACTCCAACTGTGGGGAAGGAGGGTGGGTCTTGGAATGGACAGGAGCAACACATCTCGAAGAACACCAGTTACGAAAAGGTAACGGTCTTTTCTTCTTCGAGTGCTTGCTCATGTCCATTCCATTGTAGGTGACTCCCAAGCAGTACCACCAGAGGCAGATAGGAATTCAGGCAGATAGCATCATACAAGACAGCTTTGCCAAATCCAGCATCATCTCTGGCTTGCTGGGTGACTGCGCAATGCATCGTGAACATGTGTACCTGTCATAACTATAAAGGGAAGGGTAACAGCTCTCCTGTGTACAGTACTATAAAATCCCTCCTGGCCAGAGACTCCAAAATCCTTTTAACTGTAAAGGGTTAAGAAGCTCAGGTAACCTGGCTGACACCTGACCCAAAGGACCAATAAGGGGACAAGATACTTTCAAATCTTGGGGGGGGGGGGGAAGGCTTTTGTTTGTGCTCTTTGTTTTGGGGGTTGTTCGCTCTTGGGACTAAGGGGGACCAGACATCAATCCAGGCTCTCCAAATCTTTCTGAACAAGTCTCTCATATTTCAAACTTGAAGTAAACAGCCAGGCAAGGCGTGTTAGTTTATCTTTGTTTTCTCAACTTGTAAATGTACCTTTTGCTAGAGTGTTTATCTCTGTTTGCTATACTTTGAACCTAAGGCTAGAGGGGGGGTCCTCTGAGCTCTTTAAGTTTGATTACCCTGTAAAGTTATTTTCCATCCTGATTTTACAGAGATGATTTTTACCTTTTTCTTTAATTAAAAGCCTTCTTTTTAAGAACCTGATTGATTTTTCCTTGTTTTTAGATCCAAGGGGGTAGGATCTTGATCCACCAGGAGTTGGTGGGAGGAAGGAGGGGGGATGGTTAATTTCTCCTTGTTTTAAGATCCAAGGGGTTTGGATCGGTATTCACCAGGGAATTGGTGAAGAGTCTCTCAAGGCTACCCAGGGAAGGGAATTAGCTTTGGGAGTGGTGGCAGCGGACCAGATCTAAGCTGGTAGTTAAGCTTAGAAGTTTTCATGCAGGCCCCCACATTTGTACCCTAAAGTTCAGAGTGGGGAAGCAGCCTTGACAGTACCAAAGACCATGTCGCGGACCAGCAGATGTCCTGGATAGGGACATGCACCAGGAAGGCAACCGAAGACTCCTAAGCCCTAGTCGAATGAGCCTTTAGTATTGGTGGAGGTACAGCATGCGCCAACTCATAACAAGTACGGATGCAGGTGGTGATCCAATTCGAAATTCTCTGAGAGGACATCGGAAGGTCCTTCATCCTATCAGCTGTCGCGATAAAGAGCTGGGTCCACCTGCTTGGTGCGCTCCATGTAGAATACCAGGGCGCACCAGACATCCAGAGTGTGCAGCCACCTCTCCTCATTGGTCAAGTGTGGCTTTGGACAGAAAACCAGGAGGAAGATATCCTGGTTGACATGAAAAGGGACCACCGCCTTAGGCAGAAAAGCCGGATGGGGCCCAGCTGGACCTTCTTGTAGAATACCATATACGGTGGCTCCGAAGCGAAGGCTTGTTCTTGGGCATCGATCCCGGTTGGCCCTGTCTGTCACACTCATTGGCTGCCGACACAAGCAGTGAATTTGGGGCAGGGTGGGTATAAAGATACTCATACCCCTTGCTGGGAATGTAGTATTTCCGCTCTGCCCACTTGGAGATGGATGGCAGTGAGGAAGGTGTATACCACAGGGCCTTGGTGATTTTTGCCACCCGCTCGTGCACAGGCAATGCCACCCTGGCTGGGGCTGCCGCGCTGAGTACATGGAACAAAAAGTCCGAGGGCTCTGCCAACTCCTCGGCTTCCAGCCCCAAGTTGGAGGCAACCCTCTTTAAGAGCTCCAGGTGAGCCTTAGCATCGTCCTGGGGAACTGGGTGAGAAGATCTCACTATCGCCTCATCAGGTGAAGACAATGAGGAGGCAGGTATGGGTGGGTCTGCCAAATCCGCCGCCTCTGTCGTCGGAGTCTCATGCGAGGCTGGCTGGACCTGGGGAGCCCGCTCTGACTCCATGTCCGAGTCCAAGGGCAGGAGACCGTTGCTGACTGTTTGTTGGATGCCCCCGATGCTGATCTAAGCCGCTGAGATGGTTGGGGAAATCCCCAGGGGTTCCAGAGCTGCCAAGGGCAGGCTACTGTCCCTGTGGCCATGCTGCCACTGGTGGCCCAGTGGGGAATGCCAACGCCCCTGATGGTTGGCCCTGGCCCGCAGGCAGAATAATAGAATATCAGGGTTGGAAGGGACCTCAGGAGGTCATCTAGTCCAACCCCATGCTCAAAGCAGGACCAATTCCCAACTAAATCATCCCAGCCAGGGCTTTGTCAAGCTGGGCCTTAAAAACCTCCAAAGAAGGAGACTCCACCATCTCCCTAGGTAACCCATTCCAGTGCTTCACCACCCTCCTAGTGAAAAAGTTTTTCCTAATATCCAACCTAGACCTCCCCCACTGCAACTTGAGACCATTGCTCCTTGTTCTGTCATCTGCCACCACTGAGAACAGCCAAGCTCCATCCTCTTTGGAACCCCCCCTCAGGTAGTTGAAAGCAGCTATCAAATCCCCCCTCATTCTTCTCTTCTGGACACTAAACAATCCCAGTTCCCTCAGCCTCTCCTCATAAGTCATGTGCTCCAGACCCCTGATCATTTTTGTTGCCCTCCACTGGACTCTTTCCAATTTTTCCACATCCTTCTTGTAGTGTGGGGCCCAAAACTGGACACAGTATTCCAGATGAGGCCTCACCAATGTCGAATAAAGGGGAACGATCACGTTCCTCGATCTGCTGGCAATGCCCCTACTTATACAGCCCAAAATGCCGTTAGCCTTCTTGGCAGCAAGAGCACACTGTTGACTCATATCCAGCTTCTCGTCCACTGTGACCCCTAGGTCCTTTTCTGCAGAACTGCTACCCAGCCATTCAGTCCCTAGTCTGTAGCAGTGCATGGGATTCTTCCGTCCTAAGAGCAGGACTCTGCACTTGTCCTTGTTGAACCTCATCAGGGTTTTTTGGCCCCATCCTCTAATTTGTATAGGTCCCTCTGTATCCGATCCCTACCCTCTAGTGTAACTACCACGCCTCTCAGTTTAGTGTCATCTGCAAACTTACTGAGAGTGCAGTCCACACCATCCTCCAGATCATTAATAAAGATATTAAACAAAACCGGCCCCAGGACCGACCTTTGGGGCACTCCGCTTGAAACCGGCTGCCAACTAGACATGGAGCCATTGATCACTACCCGTTGAGCCCGACGATCTAGCCAGCTTTCTATCCACCTTACAGTCCATTCATCCAGCCCAGACTTCTTTAACTTGGCGGCAAGAATACTGTGGGAGACCGTATCAAAAGCTTTGCTAAAGTCAAGGAATAACACATCCACTGCTTTCCCCTCATCCACAGAGCCAGTTAGCTCATCATAGAAGGCAATTAGGTTAGTCAGGCATGACTTGCCCTTGGTGAATCCATGCTGACTGTTCCTGATCACTTTCCTCTCCTCTAAGTGTTTCATAATTGATTCCTTGAGGACCTGCTCCATGATTTTTCCAGGGACTGAGGTGAGGCTGACTGGCCTGTAGTTCCCTGGATCCTCCTCCTTCGCTTTTTTAAAGATGGGCACTACATTAGCCTTTTTCCAGTCATCCGGGACCTCCCCCGATCGACATGAGTTTTCAAAAATAATGGTTAATGGCTCTGCAATCTCATCCGCCAACTCCTTTAGCACCCTCGGATGCAGCGCATCCGGCCCCATGGACTTGTGCTCATCCAGTTTTTCTAAATAGTCCCAAACCACTTCTTTCTCCACAGAGGGCTGGTCACCTTCTCCCCATACTGTGCTGCTCAGTGCAGTAGTCTGGGAGCTGTTTGTGAAGACAGAGGCAAAAAAATCATTGAGTACATTATCTTTTTCCACATCCTCGGTCACTAGGTTGCCTCCCTCATTCAGTAAGGGGCCCACACTTTCCTTGACTTTCTTCTTGTTGCTAACATACCTGAAGAATCTCCTCCTCGCTGTCGGAGCCCGAGGAGGGGGATACATATCTGGGGGACCAGGCCGATACTGAGGCTGCCTGTCTACCCCAATCCTGTCAGCCCTGGCCCCAAGCCTCTGCTGATGATCTGTAAGAGGGTGATGGCTCACAGTGCCGCGATCTCGGTGACAGTTGTCGTTATCCAGAGGATCTGCAACAGAACCCCGACGATCTACGTCTTATGCATCGGGAGCATGAGTGGATCGACCAATGAGTCGGACAGAGCCAATGTGCCCGCAGTAAGCCGTACTGGGGGTCTGGTGATCAGTGGCGTGGCTCCAGGGACTAGTGTCTCCACCCCACAGAGCAGTGCCATGTGCTGGGCGAGCGGCTCGGGTGCTCCCAGCACTGGGGCTCTGAAGACTGGTGCCGTGCCTCTATGGCGATCACCGCCTCAAACCTGAGGAACGCTGCCTGGTGTCAATGGACTGACACTGGGAACTCCAGCAGGCCAGCCGGTCCATGTCCACAGGCTGGTGCCATTACTCAGGCAAGCTTTGACGGGGCACCTCCTGCAGTGAGGAGCAGTGCTGTACTGATGGGGACCACTGGAAGGGTCTTAAGGCAGGTTTACCCCTTGAACAGGGTACGGTCGTAGCCAGCATGGGCAGCACCGGCAAGGACAGGATATCTCTCACGGCATGATGGCACCACTAGATGCCAAGTGCCTCTGCCAACTCCCTGGGGTGGCAGGCGGGTCCTGGAATAGGCTCTGCCGTTCAGCAGGAGGCGGGGCCTGACCTCCATCTGAAGGGGAAGAGCTGTCCCTCATGGGTCTTTGCTCTCCTCTGGTCCTCTCCTTCCCTCCCAGCCTCTCTTTGCTTTTTAGCCGGTACTGGGGATGGGGGGGATCAGCGCCAGTCTGCGGCCGGTGTCAGCGGCGCACTCCAGACCGAAGCTGCAGTGGTAGGAGCAGAGTCCAACCTTGTCAGCTCTGAGGCCAGGATAAGGGCCGACTCCATAAGGAGTGCTCGGACACAAATGTCCCGCTCCTTCTTGGTCTGTGGTCTGAAACTCTTCCAAATGCAACACTCGTCACTAACGTGGGTTTCCCCTAAGCACTTCAAGCAGCTTCTGTGGGGATCACTGACTGGCATGGGTTTCCTGCAACAATCACAAGGTTTGAAACTTGGGGACCGGGGCATCCCGTCCCTAGGCTAAGTCCCATTTGGGACTAACAAACTACACTAAAACTACTCTAAGGGAACTATAAAACTAACAATTTTAAAACAACTAGATACAAAAAAGTTCGCAACTCGGTACAGTTGAGAAGACTAGGCTTGCCAAGGCAAGGAGACGGTCACTGGCAGTAAGAAGAAATTGAGAGTGGGGGGGGGAGCCGGTGGCACCTCTTATACCGGTGCATACACGCGCGGCGCCAGAGCCAGTCCCCTACAGATACCACTGAGGGAAAAACTTCCGGCATCAGTGCATGTGGCGAGCACACACACCTACAATGGAATGGACATGAGAAAGCACTAAAAGATGATCAGGTTCAAGACAGATGAATTCTTCCCTGGATATTGAATCCAAGTTACAGGTTTTGTAACATCAGAGGAGGACAACGTAGCTGCCCTGTATATATCTCAGATGGAAAGATTAAACAAGACAGGTCCTGAGGGCAGCCTTACTTGTATCAAGTGAGTCATGACATACCCTTCTAGTTTCAAGCCAGCCAGGACACATCTAAAATCTATTTAGGTTCTTATATTGCCACCCATCAACTTGGTATCTGAGCACCTATGTGAAAAAGAGGCACATTGTGGAAATGGACTTCTTGGAACAGCACTGCTCAGCAAACTAGAATTAGATTGGGTGGACTTTCTAAGGGCTTTAGTCTACTCCCAGTAGAACCTTACGAACATTTTAACATCAAGCATATGGAGAAGGCATCATCAGGATGTACATGCAAGCATCAGGAAAATGCTCATCCATGTAAAAAGCTTTAGTTCAGATTTCCTCCAGAACCTATGATCTGCCACTCAAAAGGCCAATCATGAAGTCAACTCACACGTGGAATTGTCTGCAATCATGTTCTCATTCCTTTCCAGGTTTGTGGCAAACAGGAATGTCTTGCCAGACAAAGCCCACTCCCACAGCTACAGGGCTTCAAGGCAGTGTTCCCTCTAATTTTTTACATGCATGTGCAGAATTAATTTTATGTGCACAATATGGAGGTGATGTGTGATGGTGGAGGGGCCAAGCGGTTTGGAGTGTGGGAAGGGACTCAGGGCTGAGGCATTGGGTTGGATGAGGGCTCTTGATGGAAGTGCGGGCTCTGGGGTGGGGCTGGGGATGAGAGGTTCAGGGTGCAGGAGAGGGAAAATGCCATCATGTGGGTACCTCACTCTCCCTACAACAACACACCTGGAAACACCTGAGGAAAAAGACTGAACGGGGGGAAAGTGATGGTCCCAGGCTAAGGGACTGATAGCCTGTGTATAAAAACCTGGGAAAGCCAAGCTGCAAAGCCAAGGCAGCTTGTGCCTTAAGAATCTGCCAGCCTGTTTATCACACAGGATGAGAATTTGCTAATTCATATTAGCAGAACCAACAGTAAGTGAAAGCAGTTTGCCTCTTGACCCCATAATGTTGCCCTTAGGGGTCAAAAATGTTATCACTTGAGGAGTTCAGCCTGTATGGAACTAGTGAATGCAAGATCCAGGATCCTAAATAGATGGTATTTGTGAAGAAAGTGCATTACCCAACACAACCTTTCATCCTCAAACTGAATACAGAAAAACATGCATCTTCCCCCAACAGAAAACAATGCAATCTGTAAACAGACAAAACCTGAAGGCAATCAGAAACGTGCAACTGAAGAGACTGTACTTGTACATGGTCTTTCCTACACACACTACAGTACACACTGAGGGTTAGTGTAGTTGGAGAATACACCAGCAATTCACTGAGAACACTTCCTCTCCTTTCATGTGGTGTCAAACCCTCCAGTCTAGTGTTTTCAGTATGACATACTAAGTACTGGTCACTTCAGCTAGGTCAGTGAGAGAGCACTATCAGGCTAGGGTAAGAAATAAGCATAGGAGGAAAGAGGAGGCCAGCACAGGACAGCAGCTTCACAGACCCTCATGTAACTTTAGTTATTGCCCATGCATAAAAGCCAGTTTTTATACATTCATAGATTCCAAGGCCACAAGGGACATTCTGATCATCTAGTTTGACCTCCTGTATAACACTGACCACAGAACTTCGCCCAAAATAATTCCTAGGGCATTTTTTTTTTTTTTTTTAGAAGAAAAACACCACTCTTGATAACCCACCACAGCCCTTGGTAAATTGTTCTAATGGTTAATTGCCCTCACCATTAAAAATTTTAATTATGATTCGCTGTTTACAATTACATTTTGAGACTTATGAGTTATCCAGTTTTTACATCATTCTATATTTTTAATAAAAATGTCATGTAGTACCACATCAAACTCCTTACAGAAAGCTAAGTATATTACAACACTATTACTTTTACCAACCAAATTTGTAATCTCATCAAAAAAATATCAAGTTAGTTCGACAGGATTTATTTTCCATAAACCGATGTTGATTGACATTAATTAGATTACCCTTCTCTAATACTTATTAAAGAATAATATTTAATAATACTTATTAAAGAAGTCTCACATCAGCAGCTCTATTATCTTCCCTGGGATCAATGTGAGATTGGCCTATGACTACCTGGTTCATTCAGGTACAGAAAAGAGTTTTGTCCATGTAGCTTTGGGAACCTGCCCTTTGTTGTGAGCTATAACTTTTGAAAATATTTTAAAGAGAACCTAAGGAATGGAAGGTCTTAGCTAGAAAGAGAGGCTGAAGAGCTAAGACCTATACATCTTACAGAGGTAAATGCTGAGAGAAAACTTACTGAAATGTGTATGCACTTAATGAGGATCACAAAGACTGGGGGAAGATCTACTTCAGCACAAGGACACTCCTGGAAATTTAGGATAAATATCTGGGGAGCTTCTCCTTCTACCCCAAAAGGGTGATCAATATTTGTATTCTTAATCCAGGAAATGTGGGCAAAATCCACCTACGAGGATTCAAATGGTGGGGAATTAAGAGTTACTTGGGGTCCAACATATCTGGGGTACAAGTGACATCAGATGCTTGACTGGGTTATTTGCGTTCACATGCATGTGACCACATTGATCAGCAGATTGTGCGCTAAAATGGAATTCTCTTGGTATTTGAGAAACCTTGGGTATGGTGTCATCTTCCTCAGGAGAAGTGACAAGGACCATGGACCATATCCTAATATCAAACAAATGACTACTAAGGGGAATTTCATACTTACTGTATCTCTATGGAGACCTTCCCCCTTTGAGGTTTATTTAGGGGACTTTCCTGCTACGTTTACATTCAGAATTTTGCACAGGTGACATGCAGTAGTTCAAGAACTGAATTTCAGGATCAAGCTTGTTGAATTGCTAAAGGCACTGAGAGGGTAGAAAGTGTGGGAGTAGGTCTTGCTACAATCAGTTTAAAGCTCAGGGCTGGGTTTCAAAGTATCATTCACGAGACCAATTAACTTAGCTATTCAACTTGCCACAAATCAAAGGGAAGTAATGCCGCAAAACAACAAGAAAAGAGAGGCTGGAACAAAAGTTCAAAAGGGGAATTAAAACACAATCTCTTACAACTGCTCCAACAATGCATCTTCAAATCCTAACTTTATTAGGGCTTTCGGGTAAAGGGTCTGTGCTTTTCTCTAAGTGCTGGAAGATCACTACAGAACTAAGCAATGAGCCACTAAAGGCAATTTCATATAAACATTTCACCCAATAAACACAATTTATCAGCTGCATCCACGGCTCCATGCCAACAGCTACGTATATCCTTACTGTAACTTACCTATGCCTGGGTCCTGCAACTCAGACACATAGCAAGAAAAACTCTGTAAGTGAAGGGAGAGCTCCACTACAAGTCTACTCTTACTCACCTCACTATTACGATGCAATACAGAAGAGGATGGCACTGTCTTCCTTTTCCTGTATCAATATGCTGAATTCAAGCTATGCTGCATGTTCTGTATTCTCAGCACCCAATGCACAACAGCAGAAAAATCTGGGAGCCAAATCCAGAGCTTGCAAAAGTGAGTGTAACATCACTGAATTCACTGAAACTGCACTTGCTCACAATATTGAAAAGGAAGACAGATTTTTATTATAAATCCTCTTTTTATACAAATTTTCAACTTTCAAAGAGAATATTTTGGCTTGAAAACTGCCATTTTCATAGAATAGAATTGTTTCTGAAGAAACTGATCAAACTTTACAAAACTCCATTTTCAAGATTTCATAGCCAGAGCCTTACTTAAACTGTATTACACACTAGTATATATGCATGTCAAATCTCATAAATAAGTGACTAGCTTTCATCATCAATACTTGGTTTTCCATCATGAATTCCAGTGTGTAAAACTTTCTATGGCAAAACCACAACAAGACTTGTAAGCTGACAACATGTAGTGGAGACCTGGCCTGACATGAGCAATAAACATCTGGAGGGAGGCCTCATTTCTTGGACAACAGTATTAGGGAGGTAAACAGATCATTAGGTTGAAAAAGACAGAAAGTTTGAGCCAGCTAAGATAAGATGGAGAACACCCAGGGACCATTTATTAACAATGGACAAAATAATTCGGAATGTAGAGATGAGGTAAAGACTAGGTCAAGTGAGGACAATGCATGGCCAGAGCATGTTGCACTGGGACTGGTTCCTGCAAAGTAACCAAGCCAATTCAAAAACATGTGATGCAATGTAAAGTGTAAATGTATATAAAGGAAGAGTTTTTCTGTGCAACTCTGGATGTATGGTACATACTATACCCACCCCTACACTTGAGTCTGATCAGCATAGCTTTGCTGTATGACAAATAAAGGAACCTGAGTGACTAAATCTGGAGTCGAACTGAGTTTTTGGATCCCAGAAAACTGGATAAAGTGTTCTCCTAGAAGTAAGCAAGGTATTCTGGATAAGCTGAGTGGAAAAGGTCTCAGAGGGAATCCAACACTACAGCAGAAAAACTATTAAACTTTTAGAACATCAAGACTCCAGTCTTTTAAGCATTCCAAGTGAGCAATTTGTGCAGGAAAAGTTTCTATTGCGGTGAATTTGTGCAAAGTTTGGTCCCTGCAAAACTTGCACATAAAATTTTAATCAGCTGTCATGTCACAGTTCTCTCCTCCTTCATGCTCCCACACTTCTCCCTAGATAAAACCATATCTGGAATCTCGGGAACTCAGATGTTCTGTAGACCCAACCTATGCTGAGTGAGCTATGCTACCTTGAGCGTTAATCCATGCTGAGAGGCTGGGAAGGAGCTATAAGGAACATAGATTTACTTTTGAACTGAGGCAATTGGAAGCATCAGGCATCCTTCAGCTCATGAAGTCATTATACAATAAGTAATTCAGTACACACAGTTTTACACACCTATAACTTATTGTGAAGAAAATACTTCAGTGTATAATTTATGCAAATAATACTTTGCATCACTAAGAATTTTTGATAAAGGACACCCAGTCTTTCCTCCCATCTGTCAATGACTTTCCCAAACACACTGAAGTCTAGGACCCTAGCAGTGGAACTTTTACCAGGAACTGGAGAAGTGCTCCAAAGTGCCATGCCTCTCCCTGTGCATCTTAGAAGAACCACATAGATTAGGTCCACTGGGAAAAGTGTGGATTAGAGACTCCCGTTTTAGCTTTGTCCGCGAAAAGGAGTGGCAGGTTTACATGCTGAAATCCAAAGTCCACTGGAGGCAATACAGAGTCTAAATCCAAAAGGACGCTATGGCTTGTAAACCTATGAGGAATCCATGACCTTCTCAGCACAAAGTTTGTGCACATTAAACTTTATGAGCTGAAGTCTATTTTCAGTGCATAATGACCTATGGCACAACACTTTATACACTGAAGTCAAGTTTTCTGTACATAAAACTTTATAGCCTGTCTATTTATACTCCTAGCATACTTTGCAATTCATTTTTTTTTTAAAGGATATTCCCAGTGAAAAAGCATTAATTTATAAAGTTACTAAGTCATGACCATCACAAAAGTACATATCAAGATCATTTCAGTTAACAACATGTAGATGTCAAGATACAGAAATGATCATTGAAGGTAACTTAAAGAGAGATTATACATTCTCAAGAAAATTTACACTTGTGAACATTCACATTAGACATTTCCATGACCTTAACTCTGGCCCTTTTCGTCTGTGGTCTTTTTTTGGTGAATACATTTGAATAATTTGCCTAACAAATATGCTATCATTTAGGATGCCAGTTTTATAAAGATGAATAAAGCATAGTATGTTAAGATAGTATATACTGGGAGTAAAATTTAGCCCTTTATATGGAAAAAGATGCAGCCATATATATAAACAGGGACATCTCTCATGCCAGGGCATATTCCCTGTCCAACTAGAAGTTCCCAGAAGTTAACAAACTCAAAGGAAACACTCTTCATAGAGGAGGTGCTTCTAGTGGAATTACCAGTCAAACCCTCCCAGCCAAAACATGAATGAGTGTTTCCTATCTGAGCATAACAGCTTCAGTCCATAAATTATAGCATTATATGCTCAGAGCTGGGTCCATCTGCCATACAGAACCCCTTTGTTGACCCATGACTTGAGCTCAGGTGATCATGTAAATAATCGCTTATATTTTAGAAAAAGTTAAGATGCTTGTTTAATTAGTGCAAATTAAACTAAAGCTACAGTGCAAGTTGGAATAATAAAAGAAACAAAGATTATTTTTAAATGGGCTTTGTAGTGAGTCTGAAGCCTAGTATTCAGTTTAAGGCCTAGTGGTAATAGTTAGATTTGCCTATAGAACCTTCTACCAGCACAAACACTTATGACAATTGTCAGTAGCCCAAAAAATGATTAGCAGGAATGACAAATATGGTCAAGAAGCCAAGACTCAATTAAACACGGTCTCAGAAATAAGCGTGCGTAAGGAATAGGTGCCTAAAAAGGGAATCAAACCTGATGCTCAGCAGGACCTCGGGAGGGCAGGATGGTGAAAACCTTAACACTTAATCTCATTTTAAGGGGAATCCACAGCCCCACTGATTCCGGAGTATACATGATGCGGATTAGGCTATTAGTCTTATCTTGTTTCCAGTTCTGTGGTTTTGTTTATATTAAACATCGTATAAATAAAAAACTCAGTCTCTATGTATGTCTCACCAGTCATCATCTTAATTAATCTCTAAATAGCCACCAAAGAACAAACCCGTTATTAGTGACTAGTGCATCTTGCACCCAAAATTAATCATAAGGCTATACCTGCCTACTTCAAATCAGCCCTACTCTCATTCACACTCATTTGCACACAGCAAGAAAGCACTGCCCTCCATCCACTTCTGGAATTGGATTTACCTTTTCCTTCTGTCCTTACCTGACCAGGTCTCCATGGAGCTGCAAATAGAGGTTCTCCCTACCCTCTCCATCACAGATCTCAGATGCCAGGGTATCCACTGTACAAAGGACCAAGTGCAGGTCAGAAGAGGTCGCAGTTGCAGAGTCTGCTCCATAAATGTATACACAGCCTCGCCCAACATCCTCTTTCAGCCAGTCTCTCTCACGGGAACCAAACCGACTCCTTCTGTTCAAGCAGTTTCTGCTCCCATTGCGCTTCATGTTCCTCTAAATGACATCAAAAGTAGATGGTTAGCTGCTGGCACTAAGCCTGAAATCCAATAGATTGCCCACTGCTTTCCGACACCTCCAATGACCAGCCAAGTGTAATTTCCACCTCTCACCCACCTCTCCTTCTGCTTCCCCAAATTCCCCTCATCCCTTCTGGGTTGCAGTCATCCAAACAGCTGCTTACTCCTGGGGGAATTCTGCGCCGCTACACGTGCGCAGAATTCATGTCCCCTGCGGATTCCTTTGCTTCCCTGCAGAAAAATGACTTTCTGACAGGGAAGCAAAGGGAAGCTGCAAGAGCAATCACACACCACTCCCTAGCTGCGCAGGTTCATTGTTTCAAGCACCTGGAGCAACCAGCAGAGAGGTAAATCACAGCAGGGCTGGGAACATCCCATCCAGTGGCTCCTACACTGAGCCGAGATCAGCTGTTAGCCCCGGCTGGGCTGGAGGCAGGAGAAGACGGGATTTCCTCTTCCCCTGCAAAGGAGTGGCTGGGGCTGTGTCAGACCCACCCCCAGAATCCTCACCCAGCTGCAGGAAGCTCAGCATCCTCCCATGCTTCCTGCCCCCATCGCTCCTCGGCTGTGGGGGGGGGGAGAAGAGGGGTCACTGTATGGGGGAACAACTGCTCCCCCATCCACCCAATCCCCATGCATCTGGACCTCCCATATCTAGACACCCCGCCAAGCCTCACCTCATATACCCAGAACCCCACTAGCCCTCCATACCTGAACCCCACCCCACTGAACCTCAACCCCTGCATCTGGAGCCCCCCTGCACCCAGACTCCCTGCCTCCAGACCCCCACCTCTGCACCCAGACCACCCCCCACTGAGCTCCCTGCACTCAAACCCCTACCCTGACAAGCCCAACCCCCCTGCACCACCCTGAGCCCCCACATCTAGACCCCCATGCCACTGACCCGCAACTAGCTGCACCCAGACCCCCACCGCACGAAGCCCCACTCCCCCCAGCACCCCAGACCCTTCCACTGAGCCCCAACTACTTTTACCTGGAAGCCCCTGCAGAGTCCCATTGCCCCTGCACCTGGAACCCCACACAATGAGCCCCTGTGCATCCAGATCCCCCCACACCTAGACCCTCCACCGAGCAGCCTACACCCAGAGTGTCCCAAACAGAATCCTCTCACCCCACACTGAGCCCCTCCACACTTGGATCCTGCCTGTCCCACAGGTGCGCCTAGCATAGAGGGGCAGGGCCCCAGGGTGTTTCTGGGGTATATTCAGTCCTTGTGCTGTGTCAGGGTCGGGTGCAGCCTCATCACTGAGTCCTTGTCCCGGGCGTGGGGGATGGGGAGGCTGCAGGGTGATCTCCCACCTTCGTATAGCCAGTGGCCTGTGCTCCCTACTGCCATACTGAAGCCTCTGCATTTATTTATTGACAAATGAAGCTTGCAGAATTTTAAAATATTGTGTGCAGAACTTTTAATTTTTTTGCACAGAATACCCTCAGGCATAATAGTTGTGGACAAGACATGTGAGGAGACTGCATAAACTAAGGTAAGACTGGGAGTGGCCCCTGGATTGTGCTTGGAAAGCATCTGCAACACCCTGTATCTCTATGATCTGGAAACATCCTTCACCTCTTTGGATCTCACCCATTACTAAAGAGGCATACAATTAGCAGGAAAATTAAACCACGGATGGGACCAAATCCTCTACCCCAGCTGACTGGTTTGAGACACTGATGATTCAACAACAAGGATTTACTAGAATATGGAATCGTCTCCTTAATGACATAAATAGTCATGCTCCTTCCCTCTTGCCTAGGGCTCTACCCAGAGCTGACCGGGGGGGGGGGGGGGGGTGAGGGAGATAATTGTATCAAGGCCCCAAGTCCAGGGCTCCCCCGAAAATGTCTAATGTCTGTGTAAAGAAAGTGAAATTGCAGTGGGTGGGGCTCCAGTGAACATTATGTACTAAGGCTCCAAATTTCTCTTGAGGGGCCTGACTCTACCACTACTACTAACAAGAAAGTGCGCTAAAAGCAGCATGGCTCGATTCAAATCTCACTATGCTAGCTGTTCGTTCCACAGCAGGTGTTCAAGCTCATAATCTGTGAAGAGTGAAGGCCACTGCTCCAAATGGACATGCCCTAAACCGATCACAATAAAGTGTTAGGCAAATCAATATTGCATTGTAAAACAAATATTTTTTCTCGCTCTGCCTCAGCGTCCCAAGTGCCAGATGCATATTCCACATAGCAAAGTAATTTTTACAATAGTTTGTCACTTTAACAGTCAATGTTGTCAACTAGATTTTCCTCTATTAGTGTGAGCGAGAGGTTCATCATAGTATCTAAGAAATCCTTCTGGAGTTTGCTTTGCTTACAGATGGTGGTGCTAGACTCCCGTGAGCACCTACCATCTCACTAGCAATGCAGCATTTCATCCTCTAGAACAGGGGTGACCAAACCGCAGCTCGTGAGACGCATGTGGCTCTTTTACAGTTAAAGTGTGGCTTGCGGAACTCTCCATGCCCACCCCTCCCCCATTCTCTGCCTACCAGACTGGGTGGGGGGGAGGAGGATGCTCAGGGCTTCTGCCCTGGGTTTGGGTGGTGGGGCTAGGGGCTTCTTCTCCCCAGCAGGGAGGGGGGTCTTGGGGCTTCAACCCCATAGGACATGTCTGCCAGGACTCAGGGCTTCAGAAGGAGCAGTGCTGAAGCCCCAAGACTCCCCCTCCCCACAGGGCAGAAGCTCCAAGCCCCGGCAGGTGCCTCACAGAGAGCTGAAGCCCCATGACACCCGCTCCCCACAGGGCAGAAGCCCCTAGCCCCACCATCCTGCCACGTGGCTGAAGCCCCAAGCCCCGGAAGGCACACCCCAGCTTTTGAACTTCTGAAGATTGTTGTACAAGTTTACCACGCCTGCTCTAGAAGCTGCTGGGCATCCACACTAAGAGGAAACAATTAGGATCCTTCTCAGGACACAGCAACCATCGCACAGCAGCAGAATCTACACACAGGGTAATGCTTTAAAATTACAGGAACATCAATTAAACCAATATCCTCTGAGTTATATTTCTATTGAAGTAGCAACTAGAGACCTTGATCAGGATTAGGGCCCCCAATGTGCTAGGCACTGTACAGACATTTAGGCCCCAATTCTTTTTTGTGCAGATGTACACTGGGAAAGGGAGGGAGGCAGGGGGATGCAAAGGTGGTTTTAAGACAACTTTGCACCTCTGGGATTCTGGGCCCAGTCCCCAGCTGTTCTAACCAATGGTAGCTTTGAACAGCTGCCAGGGAGCCAATCTGCCACCTCAGAACAGCTGGGAAACTGATGTTCTGGCCCCATATTTCTGCACCCCTCTCACACCTATGACAGACAAGGGGTGAGAGGTGGGGAGCAAAATAGGGCTACCTATAACATTCCTCCAAGTTAGTTCCCAGTTGGAGAAATGGACCTGGGTTCTGTCCAGAATCAGGGCCAGAGTATGAAACAATCCTTGCCCCGAAGATATCAAGGCTGGGGGATCAGCAGAGATCAGGCAAAATACATAACCAAGTCAGTCCTTCACAGCACCCTTGCATAATCCAGAAATCCATCATAAGTCCTTTCCACCACAAAGTCTAACCCAGTCCCAACATTCAATTCTCCTTTCTTAATGCAAGGAAGAGGGGTCACTTTGAATCTTGAAGATACTCACTAATTTCACAGTTCAATTTGAGAAATTACATTAGCCTCCTTCATTTCAACTTGTTATAATATGATACTTCATTTCCTGCCCTAAATTCTTACATAGCACTGCTATACTCTGTTAGACAGCTGCTGTGTTTTCATCAGAAGTGGCTGCTTTTCAGTGCTCACAAAGTGATCCTCACATACAATCTGAAAAGCACTGAGATATCCTTCAAGATGAGAAGTCTAGGTTATCACCCTTCTTTATTAAATAGACTTTCTACACACTCTTTATGCTTACAACCTTCCCCCACATCACTGACTTGCAAGTTACTTACTGCACCAAGTCTGCCTTCTAAACATACCACTATTTTAGATGGAAAGTGGTGTTACATGGACTGTAATCAAGATGTAGCAGCTATAGAAATGCTGTGTCCTGAAACTTCTTGGTGTATGAATGCAACAGCTTGTTAAAAGCTGACATTTCAGTGAGCACCATTATAATTAAGGTTACAGTGGGACTTTCATTACAACCCTCCCGTTTTCACAAGCTCAAATATTCTCTTTTGGAGCTGCAAACTTTGCTCTCTGGGTTGCAACCAAGCCAGGAATTAATTTGTATTTATTTTCAAGAAGTCTAAACACAATCCTTCCCGCAGTTTTCAGTGGTGCACAGTGTGACCAAGTTAATATTACTAATAAAACCCAAACTTCTGCATTCCCTGACTAACAACAGAACCTTTTTTGAATTCTAGGCAGTGCTACCACCTCTGAATATTATTAAGGTTGCCTCACATTTCCCATTATAAATCCTTGTTTTTAATTGCCTATAGCTTTGCCAAATTTTAACCATTTGGGCTCCAATTTCCCATGCCAGGTGTCTGTTTCCAGCTGAACTTCTTTTTAGAAAATTTCAGCCAAAACAGTTTCTGAGAACGAGGCTAGGGAAAAATGTCTGACACAGTATAGCAGTTCTTATGTTTTGCCCATGTTAAAAAATTCTTTGAAAAGTTCTGGTGCCCCCATGCTTTGGAGCAGGGACATGAAAAGGGGAGGGGGGCTGGCTAGCCTTTGTGTCAGGAATATGCCTTTTAACATTCCCATTAAAATTTTCACAAATCAGGCCAAGCTATAAGCTTTGGGGAGGGGAGGGAAGAATCACAGTTCATACACACAGTGGAGGCTTCTTTGATTTTAGTAGCTAAAAATATCTGAAGATTCTGTCCTTACTGACCATGCTTGAGACTGCACGTGCTCCAGCAGCACGGAGCAACTGAGCATGCTTCAGCTCCTCCATGTGACTGAACTACACACGCACCATCCCCACAGAGCATGCTCCACCCCAGGGATACAGGCACAAAACCAAACTTTCCCCTGTAATGGCAGTTACCAGCTGCTCCAGGTTGTGGCGGGACCACCAGACATTAGAACTGAGAGCAGGGAGCCTTCTCTTCCATGCTCTCAATGATCTCCCAGAGGGCATTTAGGCAGCATGGAGGAAGAAGCTGTTTGATTCAAATGCACAGAGGACAAAAACTGAACTGGGAGGGGGGAAAGGAGTAGAGTAGGACAAAGTGTCTGGTTAAACTGGCACGGGGGGGGGGGGGGGACACGACAACATAGACTGGGCATGGAGACTGGGAGCAGGGGAAGTAGAGACTGGAACTGATTGGACAAGTAGGGTGAGACTGAGAGCCGGTGTGGTACACAGTGGGATGAGGGGAAGGGAAGAGCCTGGGAGAGCACTAAGATCAGACAAGGAAGTGGGGAGACTGGGGCTGGATGGACAATGAGTCTGGGACTAGAAACCAGTGGTGGGAAATGGGGATAGGTGGTTTGAGCGGAGGCAGATCTGACAAGGAGCAGAGGCGCAGGGCATGAACTGAGTGTGCCTCAACAAGGGACAGGGAGGGGAGAGACTGGAACTAAGTGTGAAGAGAAAGGGGGGAGACTGGGACTCAGAGTGAGCCTAGGACTGGGACAAGAAGCCGGAGGAGGTGAGACTGGGGCGAGGAGCCTGCAGTGGGGAAGAGACAGGACAGGAACAGGACTAAAGGGGTCAAACTTGGGGGGAAAGGGAAGAAGTCTCTGTACCCACCACAGCACATTTCTCTCCATAGTCTGGAATGGAACCCAAGATTCCCAAGTCTCATCATTCCTCTGCTGTCAGCAAATATCTGTTGAAACTGATTCAAAGTATGTGTCTCATCCCCCTCCAGTGCTGGTCCACACAGAGGATGCCAACCTACTATTGTTATTGATTACTCTGTTAGCTCAAGTAGCAGAAGTCCTTGTGGTGGATCTAAAGTTTTCAACCCTGCAGATGACCCACATGGGTGTCAATGTGATGCCACGTGATGGAATTGGTCTTTTTTGGTTTGCTTTTTTAAAAGCTAGGAAGTGACACACACACACAAATTATGTTAAACAAACATCAGTAAGGGTTGCAAAGTTAAGCACTCAAAAGTTAGGAAATGCCAGAATTAAGGTGGCCCGTGCAGACCTAGTTTGGCTCCCTTGGGCATATGTGTTATGATGCTACCTTTAATTACATGATCATATACTATTTGTTTCCACAGGACCCCAGCCTCACTCAGGGCACAAGATGGATACAACTCAATTAATCAGCAATTATTCAATATTTTGTTTTCTCATTGTTTTGTGTGTGGCTCCATGCCTTGTTTACTGCACACTATTTAAACCCTGCTCTGAAGACAGAATTATTAATTTCCTCCTGGGCTTTCTATGGAGCTCATCCCTATACTATGTAAATACTTCACAAACAATTAATTTATTTCACCACACCCCTATGGGAAGAGGGGATGATAATATCCCCATCTTATGGATGGGGAAATAAGACACAGAGATCAAGGTCAAAATTTCTACTGATTTTGGGTGCCCAATTTTAGATAACTAGGACCTGATTTAGAGTACTTAGCATCATACAGGACTTTATATGTTCACAGTACACCTCTCACTGACTTCAGTTGCTGCTGTGAGTGCTCAGCACCTTTGCAAGTCAGACCCTGAAGTCTCAAGTCAGGCATTCAGAAAATGAGGAACTAATATTAGTGGTCACCTGTGAAAAGTTTGATTTAAGGGACTTGCCCAAAATCACACTGACTCTGTGGCCCATGGCCTGCCGGGGATGTTTGTTGAAGGCTCCTTCACAAAGCCATGAACATGGACCTGTACCTGGCGCAATTCACGAATTTCCCCAACACCTGTCCTTCCTGCAGTGTGGGGGAGACCCTAGCATGTGTCTACATAGGGTATGTCAGGTTGCAGCCCCTCTTCCAGCTCATCCAGAACCTCTTACTGAGCTGTACTTTCCCCTGTTCCTGGCACACCACATCCATGGCCCCACAAAGTTGTGAGACCTTCTTGTCAACCTTCTCCTGGCGCTGGCCAAGATGACAATCCACGACTCCAGGAGGAAGAAGCTAGATGGGCAGGGGTGCTCTGTGACTTAGGGCCTATATCTGTTCCCTTGTCCATTCTCACCTTCAGGCAGAGTTCCTCCTTAGATGCCTCTGGATCCCTCGTTATTAACCTTTGACCTCACTTCCGCTCCTATTTTTTTTCACTTTTTGCCCCCAGAAATCACTAGTAACCTGAGTTCAGTGGTTCTGCCCCTTTAGCGGAGAGGGCAAGCCTTTAGTTTTGGGCAATCCTATTCCTGCCCTTCCTGGTACTACTAACAGTACAGTGACTCTGTGGAAGAGGTAGGAATAGAATCCAATTCTCCAGGGCAGCATTCACTTGTCTTAACCACGAAACCATCATTTCTCCCCCTGCAATTCCTTGCCTCATTCACTACACATCTTCCAACTTCTGCAATAACCAAGGCAGGGTCCTATAGACCAGTGCTTCTCAAGCTATCTGATGTGGGGGACCGGCAATTTTTTTTTTCCCAATGGGCCAGGGACCGGTGCCATATTATTATCCTATTTGATGCTCTTATGAGGAAACTCGTCACGGACCGGCAGCCGATGGCTCGCGGACCGGCACCAGTCCGCGGACCACCACTTTGAGAAGCACTGCTATAGACAACAGCTGACTGTCTCCCCATATTCATCCCCGGAGCAGGTTCATCCTGTGCACTAAAAGAGGTGGAGTCTGGTGTAAAAAAAATAGTATGTGATCATTGTGACTGAATGCCCCTCTGCAGTCACACCCTACACACTACTGTAATAATTTTTGTACAAAATATGCCTGGTGAGGTATTATTTGAAAACTGATAATACATTGATCAATATTTTTGTGTAATATATGTATAAAATGCATATTAAGAGTTATGAACATAAGCTGAAATTATGACTGAAATGTGTTTACCAGACAAGTCTGAGGAGGGGGTAAACCTGTTTCTCAATCACAAAGGACACGCTAATGCCTCTAGCCAGGTGTCAGCAAAGTTGATTGGCAATCACCGGTCAAGTGGCCATTCTTTGGCAACAGAGGACGGCAGGAATAAATCGATCTGCATTTTAGTAAGCAACAACATGGAACCTCTTTCACTCTCTATCCTCACAGTGGGAAGGCACTTTATCCCTCAGACAAATGCATTTCAAAGGTTGAATGGACTATGAAAGCGAGGGACAAAAACACACCAGGTAGTCTCTTTCGCTTCCTATTTCTTTCACCTAAGACAACAGCCTTTGGACTTTGGGAGGAGTTCTGACCTGAGAATTTGGTCAGCCCTGTTGCTAGGAACATGTGGTAAGGATTTTACCTTGAACCAAGTCTAGTTTGTTAAGTTTTAGTTACTAGAAAGTGTTTCATCTTTCTCTTGTAACCATTTCTGACTTTAATACCTTATACTTGTACTCATTTAAAATCTACCTCTTTGTAATTAAACTTGTTTTATTCTTTAATCAAAACTAATCCAGTGTTGTGTTTAAACTGAATTGTTTGGTGATGCCAATTAAAGTACCAAACTGTTGTATATTGACCCTTTACAGAGGCAACAGACCTCTAATATCTGAACTGTCGCGGAGAGAGCTGTACAGTGCAGAAAACACCTTTTGGGGAAAATCCAGGACCGGGAGTGTGTTGGGGTCACCCTGAAAGTGGAAGCCAGAGCGTGACTGGAATGCTGCTGGCAGGCTGCAACTATACACAGACACTCAGGCTGTGACCTGCATGCTGTTTTGCTGTTTGTGAGGGGTCCAGCTTGGAAACTACAGCAGCAAAGCATTGTGAGACACCCGAGACTACAGGGCAGGTGGTGACACAACCCCTCACTAATCTGGACTGTACCCCAGAATGTGATAATCATGTAATTGACGTCTCTATAATAATAAATATGCTCACAAGGAGGCCAAATTAAGCCTGTATAGGCAATTTTAAATCTGACCTTTCTAAACTTGTGAGTGCTGGACTTTGTTATCTTAAGCATTATTCTTTTAACATGGCTTTCTGTGTACAGTTTAATTTACTTAAAGAGGCTGTTAGACCTTAGAAGTGATGAAAACTACCATCTAAACCATCTTTTCCTAAGCCACAGGAATCAACTATGGATATCTAATGAGGACACATGAAAGACAAAACAAGTTACAGTAAAAATTACATTCCATGAATTCGACAAACAGGCCAGCACTGACACAGCTGGGACAGCAAAGATAATTTGGAGGGCAGCACAGCAGGCACTGAGGATTCCTGTTATTCCCTCCTTGTATGAAACTCCTCAGAGGAAGAGGTGTGCTGGATCTCAAGTACCAGTAGGAGTAAAGCAAGCGGGTCTGCTGGCTTTGCAAATAAATGCCCTTTCCCAATACAGATTCCTGCGTGAAGCAAGCTGGTTTTGTTATTAGTAACACAGGTAAGGGAACTAATTTTAAAGTACTTTTAACCAGCTAGTGACTCACTCAAGGTCATATGAGAAGTCTGTGGTAGAACTGAGAACACAGGAGTCTTGGCACTTAAGAACCCCTTCGTCCAAATCTTGCTCCCTCGCCATTCTCTCTTGTTTTTACTATTTAAGCTTGTCTCTTTCTTATTGCTGTGTCAAGTGTTCGACTCTTAAGACAGCATCATATCAACGCAAGCCAGTGTCTCATTTCCTGAAACCAAAGCTTTTGCTGATGCCTCCCTTGTTGTCATCAACCCTGCAATTTGCCACCCCTTGCTGTGCTCTAACTCAGACCAATCTTCTTGTGGCAAGGACCATTTTATTTTTGCTAAAGTGCCAGGCTCATCGGTGATGCTATTTGAATAAACACAGAACCAGACGATACCAAAGAGAAGGGGTAAGACAAAAGTATTCATTCACGGGGGGAAGGGGAGAGGTTTTGTATATCCCGCTGGGGCAAGTGAATGTTATGGTTATAGTTAAGTCCTGTCCACTCTATGGTAATCACCATGAACTTTTGACCACAGCATAATTAGGGAACCAGTGTAACCAACATATGGCTTCATTATAAGTCTGTTGGAGTTACCTCTTCAAGAGGTCTTGGGGGAGAAATTCACATAATCCAAATTCCACTCCCTGGGCTGCCACAGGGTAAATTCCCTTCTTCTAACATTTATAGACTGCTTCAGGACACAGACACTATGGATGACAACCAGCCAGACATCTCCACTGGTGCAGCATCCACCACCAAGATATATCACAATGTGAGATCAGCAGATGGATGAAGAGCTGCTGGCCCAAGAGCAAGCCAGGGAAAGGAGAAGAGATACAGATATGTAGCTGGGGAGCGTGGGGGGAATGATGCCAATACCCTGCCCTCACCACTGATTAAGGTCCTCAGACACAGATCATCCAGGTACTAGGACCCTTTGGGGCCCCAGTGCTCCTCTCTCCTGGACTGCCCCACTGGTGGGCAGCGCTTTCTTCCACCCACTGGCCAGGAATCTCTGCCTGTGACGAAGCCCTCGCCCCGGGCCCTCCAGCTCACTCGCCCCGCTTGGGCGCAACAGCCGCCGCCCGCCTGCGGCCCCTCAGCAGCGGGGCTGCGGAGCGACCCAGGGCAGCGCCGCGAGTCCGTGGCCCCTGCCCCGGGGGGTCACCGCCCTGCGCCGCATCTCCCGAGCCCGGCACGTTGGGACCTGCTGCCCCAGAGACGCCTGGCCCGGGGCGCCCCGTCAAGGGGCTGGACAGAGCGCGCCGTCCGGGGAGCGGGGGCGGCCCTGCTTCGGGCGGCGGCCGCTCTGGGGCCGGGCAGGCCGCGGCCCAAGCCCCCCAGCCCCGGCCCGACCCCGGCCCCCTCTACCCAGCCCGGCCCAGCCCCTCGGCCCGGCCCCCTCACCTTCAGCACCCGGATGCCCCCGCGGCTCCCGGTCCGACTTCCCCGGGCGCTGCCGGCTCCCGCCACCTCATCCTCCTCCGGCTCCGCCGCCTCCATGGGCCCCGGCTCGGCCCCAGCCTCCCCCATCAGCAGCAGCGCCGGGGCAGCAAGCGCCTCGCGCTCGCGCTCGCAGCCGCGGGATCCCAGCCGCGCCCACGGGCTCATTAGCATAACGGACCCCGCCCGCCGAGCCCCGCCCCCTGCCGGAGCAGGGACCGTTCCTCAGGCCCGGGCCCCCTCAGCTCCACTGCAGCTTCTGCGGGGGGCAGGTTAGGGCACTGGGGGGTGCCTAGCCAGGGGGGGAAGAGGAGGCAGGCTAGCCCGGGGGAAGAGGAAGGGGGGCTAGCTAGAGTGAGCATTGGGGAATGCCTAGCCTGGGGGAAGAGGAGGGGAGGTTAGCAGGGGAGAGCATTGGGGGGTGGCTAGCCTGGGGGGCGGGAGAGGGGGCAGGCTAGACAGGGGAAGGGGAGAGCATTGGGGGGTGCCTAGCCTGGGGGAGAGAGAGGGGGCAGGCTAGACAGGGGAAGGGGGGCTAGCAGGGGAGAGCATTGGGGGGTGCCTAGCCAGGGGGAGGGGGGGCGGGCGAGGGGGAGCAGGGGGGAGGGGGAGCTGGGGGAAACGGGAGGGGGGGGCTAGCAGAGGAGAGCATTGGAGGGGTGCTCACCAGGGGCAGAGCTAGTAGCACTAGGAAGAGGTGCCCATTTCTCCAAGGCTGGGGGTGATAGAGAACATGCTATGGCTAGATAACCAGTCCTCTAGGAATAAAGCTCTCATGGTCATGCAGGCTCCCTTCGCTGTAGTGCAGGGATGAAAATGGACTGTACACCAGGCCCCAAGGACTGCAACAGTTTCCACAGGCCCTGGGGGTCGAAGAGCCCCAGTACTGTGGAACCAGAGCCAACAGGGGCAGCAGGTTTGTATAATTTTTGGTGGCGTGCAGAACAGGTCCAAGCCACCCCCAAAACACACACCTACCTAAGGCTCTGGGAGGGAGTTTGGATGCTGGCTCTGGGTTGGGACAGAGGATTGGGGTGCAGGGCTGGACCAGGGCTGAGGAGTTTGGGGTGCAGCAGGCAGACTGTGCTGGAGCAGGAGGCCTCCCTGCAGTCCTCTCCTTGCCTGCAGCTGCCATGCACCTTCTCCCCTCCTCCCTCCGCAGCCACCTCAACCTGCCCCCAGCACCGCTCCCCTGTAGCCGGCAGCGGCCGGCAAAGGAGGGCAGCGTGGAACTGCAGGGAGCAGCCGCCTGCTGCCCAGGGCAGGGATGGCCGCTCGAGGGAGGCGCACAGGGATAGCTGCCGGGCCGGGGGAAGAGACCCAGCCCCGAACATTGGTGGAGATAGGCTCCCCTGGGTTCTGAATTTGCTGGAGCCTGGGCACCACAGGCCCATACAACTCACCACGCCTGAGAGCCATGTCAGAGGCTTAAGACAGCAAAGCTCAGAAGTGAAGAGTTTCTGGCACTAGCCTTCACACTCCTCGTCATCTCCAGAAGAGCAGGGACCTCAGTAGCACTAATGCCAGGTAGAAAACCATTTTGTCAATAAGTGTCCAGAATCAAGATCTCTCTCAAAGTCAACCAGGGGGCCTGAAGAGCTTCCCCAGCACTTGAGAATTGACATAGCCCTCCTGCTCTTTACAGATCAAACACACCTGGATTTTGACCTCCCAAGCATAAGGGCAGGTGGCTTTTTTAGTAACCTCATCCATGCTGCCTGCAGGGCCAATGGCCCCAAGGCAGGGAGAATAGCTAGAGGGGGAAACTGGACCAATGTGTCTGATATTAGGGGAAGCAGCCCAAGAGATCTAGCCATCCCTGATTTCCCCCAACAGCACAGGCACTGAAAAAAGATTGACTAGGTGACTAGTTAGCTAACTACATTAAAAAGCAGCACCCAAAAGGTGCAGAGAAAGAGAAAGCTGAGACGACTAGCGTTAAAGACACAGTGCTCCGAGCTCGCTCCACCATCAGCAGTCAAAGGAAAGTGGAGGGAAGTGTTTCCACCCTTGTGTGTGAGGAGGCAGTGACCACAATGGACACTCCTTTCTGGCCAATACCAAGGGCACATTCACCTGAGGGGGGGTGTCCACAGGGAGAATTTCCAAAGGAGGATGCACCAGATTGTAAGTAAAAGTTCACATGCTGGAGTATGATGCTGAGGCAAGGGAAGGATGCTGTGGCAAATACCATAACCAGAGAATCAATAAAGAACTAGAGAAGTTCATGGAGGATAGGTCCATCAATGGCTATTAGCCAAGATGGGCAGGGATGCAAAACCATGCTCTGAGAAGTGTCCCTAGCCTCTGTTTGCCAGAAGCTGGGAATGGGCCACAGGGGATGGATCACTTGATGATTGCCTGTTCTGTTCATTCCCCCTGGGGCACCTGGCATTGGTCACTGTCGGAAGACAGGATACGGGGCTAGATGGACCTTTGGTCTGACCCAATATGGCCGTTCTTCTGTTTGCTTGTTTTTGGAGTGTTGTGAATGTCATTCTTTTTATGCTGGAAAGGTACTATCAAAGAAGAAGGTTTTGCAACATTTCCTAGAGGTGCTCAGACTTTGCAAACAACCAGTCTCCTTTGGAAGTTCATTCCGTAGCCATATCCCTTTGACTCAGAGCACTTTGTCCCTGCACTCATGTGCTTCACTTCGGGTTTTGTGATCTGCACTGTCCCATAGGAGCAAAACTCTTGGAGGTTCAAAGATTGATATTTGGTCTCTTATGCAGCTGGGTGTAACAAGGCACTGGTCCTGGGATGCACATGCACCCGTTCCAAGACTGGCCCCCTTTCACAGAATTGCTTTTCAAGTGAGGGCTCTGAGGGAATAGGAAGGTCATATCACTATGTAAAAGGGCATGCTGAGAGATATAAAGGCAGCTTGTGTTCTATTAGGAAGACTCCAAGGATAGAGACAATTTTCCACAGTTCCCAGGCAGAGGGAAAGGAACCTGCAGGGAGGAGAAGCCTGCTGGGAAGGTAGTGATCAGACTCAGGGGTAGGCAACCTATGGCACACGTGCCCAGGTCCTGGCCACCGGTCCGGGGGACTCCGCATTTTAATTTAATTTTAAATGAAGCTTCTTAAACATTTTAAAAACCTTATTTACTTTACATACAACAATAGCTTAGTTATATATTGTAGACTTATAGAAAGAGACCTTCTAAAAATGTTAAAATGTATTACTGGCACACGAAACCTTAAATCAGAGTGACTATGAAAAAATCCTCAGCTGAGAGATTTGCAGGAAGAAAATCTCAGCTGGGACAGGATTATAAAGGACCAGGAAGTTCTGGAAAGAGGGCAAAACCCTGGTAAACGATTGGAAGAACTACTGAGCACTGGGAAAGTCTAAAAGGAACTAGTGAGCTTGGAAAAGCAGGTTGGGAGACTCTGGCTTTGAGCTGTTTTGTTATTATGTTCTTAATTGCAGCAGACATGGGGGCCAAATGTTAGGTCTTCCCAGCAGACAGCACCAGATGACTGACTGCAAAGGGTCAGATCAGAGCAGCATTACTTTCAACTTACTCTACTTTGGGAAGCTCTGAACAGCACCAGGTGCACTAGAGCTGTTTGTCTGCAGTCAGCATGACAGACAACTCAGAATTGTTTCACATTTTTACCGTTACAACCACAAGACCTAGAAACTTACCCTTAAAAAGCAATGCTTAAAGCCTCTGTAAATCTAGGAGCTCTCCCATTCTCACCCTCACCCCCCTTATGAAGGACAGTTTTCTTTCAAGAAGATATTTCAGGCCTTGAAGGCAAATTGGTGGGGTGCTGCCCTCAAAGCCTGAATATCTGCCTCAGCAGGTGCAAACGAACCTTTCAACTCTCTGTATGGTGTTGGACAGCACCAACAGTAACAATCTGCTGCAATTAATGATCATGTGAAAAGTGCTATCAGTCATTTCCAGTTACTGCAGACAAGCGCCTACCCAAGTGAGTGGTACAATTCAAACCCACCTTCCTGCCTCAGGAGTTCCAAGCCTAGCGTTAGTTGCTGTTTGAACTTACATTTTACAGAGTGACAAGGTGGATGAGGTAATATCTTTTATTGGACCAACGTGAGAGACACAAGAAGTTAGTCCAATAAAAGATATTGCCTCACCCACCTTGCATTTCTAATATCCTAGGACTGACACGGCTACACCAACACTGCATTTTACAGAATGACAGTCATGAGCACAGCCCTACTCTTTCTGGTAGATGTGCAATTGTTCTCAGCTTTTTCTTCCCATAAAACTCAAGAAGCTGTTCTGGTTTCTCCCTTGTGGACTTTGATCTGTAGGTAAGAAAATGCCACCTGAATCCTTATCCCAAGGGTGGCCAACCTGAGCCTGAGAAGAAGCCAGAATTTACCAAAGTTCATTGCCAAAGAGCCACAGTAATATGTCAGCAGCCCCCCCATCAGCTCCCCACCCACCAGCAGCCCCGCCAATCAGTGCCTCCTCCTCCCTCCCCGCACCTCCAGATCATCTGTTTCCTGGCGTGAAGGAAGCTCTGGAGGGGAGGGGGAGGAGCGAGGGCATGGCAGGCTCAGGGGAGGGGGCAGGAAAGGGTGCAGTGGGGGCAGGGCCTGTGGCAGAGCAGTGAGCACATCGGGAAGTTGGCGCCTGTAGCTCCAACCCCGGAGTCGGTGCCCATGCAAGGAGCTGCATATTAACTTCTGAAGAGCCACATGTGGCTCCGGAGCCACAGGTTGGCCACCCCTGCCTTGTCCCCTTTAATTCTTCTCTTTGAGACAGTCTCACTGACCACACATCTCTCCTCTAGGACAAAAGGGTATTGTTTCTAAATTACTTACTTTCAAAGCTGAGAGAAACCAGCTATGATTCTCTCCTTCCTCTACATTATAAAAAGACTAACATTATAACACCATAACGTAAGATAGCAATACACCCTCTGCTGGATTAGGAACAGAGGAATTGCCAGGCTGGATCAGACCCAAGGTTTATCTCATCCAGTATCCTGCCTGACACGGGCCAGAACCAGATGCTTCAGAGAAAGATGCAAAACCCCAGCAGTAGACATATGTAATAGTCTGCACCTCCACATTAGGCCTTATCCTGCTCTCTACTAGTTAGAGTGTGGCTTAAACCCAGAAGTTTGAAATTTAAAATCCATTCCAGAATTTTTTCATTAATTATGTTGTCAGATATTTTTGTTATCCATATATATGTTCAGTCCTTTAGTAAGTCTTGTTACGTTTTTGGCCTCAATGACTTCCTGTAGCAATGGGTTCCACATTCCAATTATGTGTTGTGAGTAAAAGTATTTCCTTTTATCAATTTTGAATTTCCCATCTTTTAATGGAATTGAATGTCCCCTTGTTCGTGTCATGAGACATGGAAAACCGAAGCTCCAGATCTACCTTCTCTAGACCATTTTTAATGTATTTCTATCATTTCTCCTCCTATTCATCTCCTTTCTTTTCACATGAGAGCTTTTCTAGGCCCTTGATCGTTCTCATGGCTCTTTCTGAATCCACTCTAGTTCTGCAATACCCTTTTTGAGACTGGGTAACCAGACCTACACATAGTATCCAGATGAGTCTGCATCATTGATTAATAAGCCATTAGACTATTCTTGTATTATTCTCCATCCCATTCATTACTAATCTTAACATCTTTGCTTTTTTGACCACTGCTTCAAATTGCAGATAGTTCAGTAGAGACCTTTGGTTCAGTGATGCCCTGGTCCCTTCCCTGAGATGATACTGTTAATTTAGAACCCTATAAATTGCATGACTAGTTTAAATTTTTCCCTCCAATGTGCATTACGTTGGCACTTAACTTCATTTGCCATCATGTTGGTCATTCCCCTAGCCTGTTTAGGTCTCTCTAATGTTCCCCATAGTCCTCATTGCTCCTGAATAACCTCAACACTGCCACCTGCAAATTTCACTGCTCACTACCACCTTTTGAGATCAGTAAATATATTGCCTCTTGTGGCAAAGATTGAGATAGAGTGTTGGACAAGGAGAGAACTAAGCTCAAAAGGAAAGATTAAAATACAGGAAATTAAGGGGAGAAAAGTTTGTGCAAGCAGTACAGGGTATATACCTAGAAACAGATTTGGCATTGGCTGAAGAGAAGTGGAACCACCTCAAAAGAATGTGAATAGCGGTGGCATAAGAGATTTGTAGATGAGGCAGATGGTGGACCAAGAGAAGTGCAGATAGCAATCCAAAACAAGAAAATGACATATAAAGAAAAAAGTCGTTAACCCATCAAGTGCAAATGAAAGTGAATACAAAGAAGCAAAAGCGATCTGTCAAGTGATCAGTTAAGGAGGCCAAAACAAGTGCCCTAGATAACCGTACACTGCACTTGTAAACTACCCACAGCTGGCTGTCAAAAAGATCTATATCATTGCAAAAATTAGTCGCAAAGGGAAGAAGGGTAATATTGCAACAACATTTGTGAATGATGAGCAAATGAGACTGCTAGTAATACCTGAACAAGTGAAGGAGAGATGTAAACAATACTTTGAGTCTCTTTTAAATGAGGCAAATCCCGTTTTGGTGGAGTTGTCAACATATGATCCTGATGTGGTGCCTGAGATGACAATGGAGGAAGAGGTGAGAAATGCGGTCCAAATAATGAAGAACAGTAAGGCAGCGGGATGAGCAGAATGGTTAAGGCATATGGGGAAAGATTGGTGCAAGTCTATCTTTGTCCCAATACATAAGAAGGGTAGCATCCATTAATGTGGAAACTATCAAGGGATAAGTTATTGTTGCACCAGATGAAGATACTGGAATGCATCCTGAATACTAGAATTAGGAGAGTTGTGGAACCTGTCCCTGAACAAGAACAGTTCAGCTTTAGGAAATGAGGAGGAACCATAGATGCCATGTTTACAATTCTTCAAGGGACAGAGAAGTGCCTCAAACAGGGGTGAGCAAACTACAGCCCACGGGCCAGATCTGGCCCACCAGCTGTTTTAAGCCGGCCCTTGAGCTCCCACCGGGGAGCGGGGTCTGGCGCTTACACCACTCTGGCTCTCCAGCCGGGGAGCAGGGTTGGGGGTCGCTCCACACTGCTCCCGGAAGCCGTGACATGGCCCCCCTCCGGCACTCCAGCTGGGGAGCAGGGTCGGGCGCTCCTCCATGCAGCTCCCAGAAGCAGCGGCATGGCCCCCCTCCGGCACCTACACACTCCAATGGCCCCTCTGGCAATCCAATGGGAGCTGCAGGGGCGGTGCCTGCGGGCGGGGCAGTGTGCAGAGCCGCCTGGCTGCGCCCCAACATAGGAGCCAGAGAAGGAACCTGCCACTGCTTCCGGGAGCTGCTTGAGGTAAGCATCGCCTGGAGCCTGCACCCCTGAGTCTCTCCCCACACCCCAACCTCTTGCCCCAGCCCTGATCCCCCTCGATCCCAGCCCGGAGCACCCTTCTGCACCCCTAAGCCCCTCATCCACAGCCCCACTCCAAAACCCACACCCCCAGCCAGAGCCTGCATCCCTTCCCGCACCCCAACCCCCTGCCCCAGCCCTGATCCCCCTCCCACCCTCTGAACCCCAGTCCCAGCCCACAGCACCCTCCTACACCCCAAACACCTCATCCACAGCCCCACCCCAGAGCCCGCACCCCTGCACCAGCCCAGAGCCCCATCCCGCACCCTGAACTCCTCATTTCTGGCCCCACCCTGGAGCCCACACCCCAACCCCAATTTTGTGAGCATTCATGGCCCACCGTACAATTTCTATTCCAAGATGTGGCCCTCGGGCCAAAAAGTTTCCCCACCCCTGGCGTAGAGCACTAACAGGATAGCTTCTGGGCTTTTATAAGACCTAGAAAAGGCAAATGGATCAAGCAGACAGAAGGATACTCACACCAGTACTGAGGAAGTAGTGTCCGATGATTTAATAACTATGGTGAATGCATAACAGTGATCCAAAGATATTTTGGAATAACAAGCCCCTTTGAAATGGAAGTTGGACTGTATCAGAAGTTGGCCCTTAGTCAGCTTCTGTTTATCATATTGATGGACTATGTCAGCAGGAAGATCCCAAAGAGAAAAGGTGAGAAGCTGCTATAGGCAGATAACATAGCAATAAGGGCATCCTCAAAAGAAGACCTAGAGGAAATAGTAAACCAGTAGTTTGACCAGCTAAGCAGGCATGGGACAAAAGTGAACATGACTAAGACCAAGGTCATGTGGATCATTAGGAGGTGCCATAGGGAAACTGGATATAGAGATTAATGGAGTAAGACTAAACCAAACTGATCAGTTCAAGTACCTTGGTAAATGGGTTATGGAAGCAGGCATGCTTGAATGTTAGATTCAGTCCAGCCTGGGGAGTGCTGGACGAGTGTGGAATAACATCTCAGGTGTTGTTTCTGACAGAAAATAGGGTACTGAGACTGAAAACCCAACTGTACAGAACTGGGGTGCCCACCAAAGTGTTCAAGATAAGATGTCTTCATGCACTAAAAGGAGTAATATGAAGGTACAGATTTCAAAATGAAAGCATTGGGATGGAAGTCAAAGTCCATGATGTGGCTGACAAAATTCAAGAAGTACAACTTCACTGGTTTGGAGACATACAGAGGATGAATTAAGAGAACCTGGTGAAGACAGCATGGCAGGAGAGGGTGATAAGAAAGCAACCCCAGTGAAAGCCCAGGAAGCAATTGGTGGATTGCATCAAAGAAGATGGACCTTAATGCTGCCCTGGACAGACAAGGATAGTGGATGCTTGCATGACAACCTGACCCCAGATGAAGGGATATAGGGAAGTAAGGTGACCAGACAGCAAATGTGAAAAATCGGGATGGAGGTGTGGGGGTAATAGGAGCCTATATAAGAAAAAGACCCAAAAGTCAGGACTGTCCCTATAAAATTGGAACATCTGGTCACCCTATAGGGAAGTAGTAATAAATATATTAAACATAAGACCTAAGACAGGACCTTGAGAAAAAATGGTAAGTTATCAATAATAGTGCAGATAAGGCAAAAGTTGTCAATAAATATTTCCATTCTGTATTTGGGAAAAAGCAGATGATGTTATATGTGATAACACTCTTCCCATTCCACTAGCATCTCAAGAAGATGTTAAACAGCAGCTACTAAAGTTAAACATTTTAAAATTTGCAGGTCCAGCTAATTTGCATCTAAGAGTTTTAAAAGAGCGAACTGGATCGATTACTCCAACCATCAACGTTGGTCTTCAGTAAGTCTCAGAACACCAGGAAATTCCAGAGGACTGGGAGCAAGTGAATATTGTGCCAATATTTAAAAAGGGTGACCAGGATGACCAGGATAATTAGAGGCCTGTCAGTCTGACATCAATCCAGGCAAGATACAGGATTCAATTAAGAAATAAATAAAGGGGGTTAATATAATTCACGTCAATCAACATGGGCTTATGGAAAACAGATCTTGTCAAAATTAACTTTTAATCTTATTTAAAAAAAAGATATCAAGTTTGGTTGATAAATATACATAGACTTCTGTAAGGCATTTGACTTGCTAACACAACATTTTGATTAAAAAACTAGAATGATATCAAGTTAACATGGCAAACAGTAAATTGGTTAAACACTGGCTAAATGAGGGGCCTCAAAATTTAATTGTAAACATCACTGAGCAGGTGTGTATCTAGTGGGGCCCCACAGAGACTCAATCATAGAATATCAGGGTTGGAAGGGACCTCATCTAGTCCAATCCCCTGCTCAAAGCAGGGCCAATCCCCAGACAGATTTTTGCCCCAGATCCCTAAATGGCCCCCTCAAGGATTGAACTCACAACCCTGGGTTTAGCAGGCCAATGCTAAACCACTGAGCTATTGGCCCTATGCTATTGAACATTTCTATAAATGACCTGGAAGAAAATAAAATAATCACCAATAAAGTTTGCAGATGACACAAAAATTAGAGGAGTGATAAATAATGAAGAAGAGTGATTTGCATCACTTTGTAAGCTGGGTGCAAGTAACCAATATGCGTTTTGATATGGTTACATATAAATGTGTGTCTTGGAACAAGGAATGCAGGCCATACTTACAGGATGGGGGAAAGTAGTGACTGAAAACAATTTGGGGGCATGGGCAGCGTATCTAATAGGCAGGGGAAGGCTGTGCCTACCCAAACAACCTCACATGGCCCCGCCCACACTCTGTCCAGAGCGCCCCCCTTGCTGCTAGTTGGCGCCAGCCCAGGCAGGCTGCTCCTCTTCTGGGAAGGGAAGCCTGCTGGGATTTGGGGTAGCTGGGGTTGCCCAGTGCTGGTGGTGCCCCCAGCACTGGGGCCACGCCACCCAGCACTCCAGGGCCGGGGGGTCCACACACCGCTCACCACTCCGGGGCTGGGGGGCTGCCCGCCCAGTGCTCTGGGGGCTGCGTGCCACCCGGTGCTCTGAGACTGGGGGGCACGCCTGCCACCCACCCAGTCCTCCGGGGGGGCCACACGCTGCTCACTGCTCTGAGGGGCTGGGTGGGGGCCATGTGCCACCCACCTGCCCAGTGCTCTGGGGCTGGGGAGGCGTGATGCTGTGGCCGAAAGGTTAATGTGATCCTGGAATACATAAACAGGGCAATCTCAAGTAGCAGTAGAGAGATTATATTACCTCTACATTTGGCACTAGTGCAACTGCTGCTGGAATGCTGTGTCTAGTTCTGATGGCCCCAAATTCAAAAAGGATGTGCATCAGTTGGAGAGGGTTCAGAGTAGAGCCATGAGATTATTAAAGGATTAGAAAACCTGCTTTATAGTATAGACTCAAGGACCTTAACCAAGAGAAGGTTAAGGCATGAATTGAGTACTGACTACAAGTATCTACCTGGAGAACAAATATTTAATAATGGGCTCTTTAGTCTAGCAGATATAGGTGTAATGCCTGGAGTTGAAGCTAGACAAATTTAGACTGACAATCAACAGTGAGGGTAATTAACCATGGGAACAATTTACCAAGGGTCATGGTGGATTCTCCATCACTGGCAATTTTTAAAGTAAGATTGGATGTTTTTCTAGAAGATCTGCTGTATTAATTATTTTGGGGGAAGTTCTATGGCCTGTTTTACATAGGAGGTCAGATTAGATTGTCATAATGGCCCCCCTCTGGCCTTGGAATCTATGAATAATCAGCTGAAAAAGAAAGTTATTTTCCATGAACCCATGCTGATTGGCATTACTTATGTCACCTTCCTTTAATTCTTTATTAATCAAGTCCCATATCAGCCATTCCATTATTTTCTGGTCAATGTCAGGCTGACAGGTCTATAGTACCCTGGGTCTCCCAATTTACCTTTTTAAATGTTAGCACAACTTCAGCTTTCCTCCAGTCCTCCGGAGCTTCCCCCGTGTTCCAAGACTCATCACAGGCTTTGGAGCTGGCAAGAGGGAAGGGGGTGTTTCCACCCAGACCTTGGCCTCACCACTTTTTGGCCAGGCCAAACCTGAATGGCACTGCAACCCTGTGTGCCATGTCACAACACAGTTTACTCACATTTGTGCTGTAGAGCTCTTGGGCCAGGCTGCTTGGAAGGTGGTGCCTGAGGAGGTGTCCAGAGACATCCTCTGCTAGCTCTTTTAAAATGCCTGGATGCAAATTATCCAGACTTGCTGATTTTAAACATCTAAAGGGCTTGAGACACCCATTAATTTGACAGGATTAGGAAGAAATATCCCCTCCAAACAGGCTAGTAGCTTTCCACCACAGGGTTTCTTGTACTTACCTCAAGCATCTGGTACTGGCCGCTGGCAGATTGCTCTGATAGGAATTCCATTGCCTCTGTTCCTATCTGAGGCTGAATCTACACAGAGGATTTTCACATGTTCTCCCGCCGTTGATCTAGCTTCACTACAGCTCAGTTGTGTTAGTGAGAGTTACAGTAACAATGGTAGAAGGTTCAGTCCACATCTAGCAGTTTTTACCACTACTGTCAAACCAGGGTTGATGTGAATGCTTGTGCAGATAAGCACAGCTTTCTTGTACTGTAAAGCACCAAGCACAGTTATTTCACAAACAGGCCGACCAGTTGGGATAACAACTTTTTAGTGATTATTGGGGGAAGGGTGGGAGAACAAGCTTATCTAAACTTAAAATAGGAAAACCAATTGATAATATTTGTGCGAAGAACCCCGCCTGGCAACCCCCAACTGAAATAGCAATAGATCTGTAGCCTACTCTGACAACTTTAGGCACATGCCAGGAGATTCTTGTCCCTAGTTCTCTCTTGATACATTGCTGCTCCCAAATAGGCTTGTCCCAGAGTTAGCTTTCAATTGTGCTTTTTGCAATTATTCATCACTTCAAGAACTCTTACAGTGCCAAACGCTTCATCCCTTTCCTATGTGCTGCCATTACTGAGACGTGCGTTCTCTTCTTGTCCTGCTCTTCAGGCCAGGCTTTCACTGTGCACTCCATTTTCAGGTTGTACCTCATGCATGCTGAGGAAGTGTGTGGAGTTGCCAGGGCTAGACTCCATCAGAGAGGGACAATGAAGTTACTATTGCCCTGATTCAGAGGGGTGGGCAAAAAGGAATTGGCTCTCCAAACACATCTTTGTCCCTTTCTAGAACCATCCCTAATGGGTGGTTTTACTGTGATCTGTCCCCCCAGATGTTTAGAGCATCTAAACAAAGCTTTAATCTGGGCAGCTCTCCTGACTGTGCTACTTTGGTTTGGAAACAAATTGCAAGGTGCTGTCCCACTGCCAACAGGAAGCACAATGTTGAGCTATTGGCCTGAATTTTCCTGCGAGTGCCAAGTAGGTCACAAAAAGGAGGACACCTACAGACCAATGTGTGAATAAGGCTGTTTGCCCCATTCCCTCATTGACACATGCAATCTAAATGCAGGGGCTGAAAACTTTTTCAAACATAAGCTGTTTCTCCACTGGGTTCTCCTATGGGAAAGTTAGGACAACCAGCATCATCAACTTCCAGAAACCAATTTCCACCCAAAATGGGACAATGTGAAGGAAAGCTACTGGATCATAGTTCAACACTGTTGTATTGGACGGGATTTCTATAATCAGATTATTGTAGGGACACACAATCGTGGTATACTGGGTCTGGACCTCTGCAGAGCAAAACAATCACTGGGTTACTTCATAGATGAAAACAAGCCTAGTCTCATACATCACAGGGATAAAGTCAGCAGAGAGTGCACAGCTGGCATTCGCTTTGCTTCCCTCCAATGATAATTGGACTGGAGTCTTCTTCACGCCTAGAGATATCACTAATAAAAAAAGAGGACCAAATATCACAAAGCCCAGACTGAACTATAACAGACTCTAAGAATGGATTGCAGGAGTAATTCCTTACATATTGCTATTATGGAGAGACTAAGACAAGCCATACCATATGGCCAAGATTCCTGTTTCACCTCTGCAGCACTCAGTAGCAACAGCAGTATTTCTATAGCACTGAAGGGGTACAGTTCCTAAGCTTGTTTATGAATTTGTGGTTGGGCAGCCTTCTCTTAGTGAGAAATTTATATAACATTTATAGGTTTAATAATACACACCTGTCCTCATTCTGTTAGGCAAGCACACTGGCAGAATCTGCAAGCTCTGGCATTTCCAGTGATCACTGCTCAGGCTATTCCAAGGTGCCTGGCCTTCTCATGCCCACTAGTGATTAGCCAGGTAGTCATGTGGTTAAAAACCCAGTCCTCTCCCACTACACTTGAAAAAAGGAACAAGGCACAGTTTTAAATCACTGAGTATTGACTTTATTATTAGTCACTTCATAATTTGTTTCAACTGAAAGACAATACACACAGCAGAATTCTAATGCATCCCATGTAAATGTTTACATCTGTTATGCTCCTCACTCACCTCTAAGACTTAGCATTTAATTAAATTTTTTTCACATCTCAAAAATCTGCAATAGTTAGAACGTCATCAGGCTCCCCTCTCAGAAAGGGCTTTTTTTTTTTTTTTTTTAAATACAGTCAAGGAGATGGGATGGGATTCCATGTAAAATGTAACTTACAACTTCAGGAAAGAAAAAAGACTACAGGAATAAAGTGAGTTCACAGAGGGAAGCATCCAATGGCTCCTTCCCTCACAGCCCCCAAGCAGAAAATGAACACATGGAAAGCACACCAGGAGGTCTAAAAAAGCCATCCTTGCTGCTCCAGAACCAGTCCTAGGGAAAGGAATGAAATGCCTGTCCCAGATGCTTCAGCATCTTCTGGGTTAAATATCCAAGGATCTGTGTAGGCAGCAGCTACTCACTGCTATTGCTTGAAAGAGTTGTTCACATCAATTCCATGTGCCGTTCCCCCAAGAAGCTGCACAAAATCAAATCTCAGGACTTTTACTTGCCTCCTTCCCATCTCCTCTGCCTTCAGCCTGATACAGCTCCTATTCCTTCTGCTGTCTCATGGCTCAAAGATATTAATACATTCACTAGAGGGGGGGGAATAAAAAGACATTCACCCCCTTCTCCTAGCCCCAAACTCTCTATGCAGAGTGTTAGAAAGGTTAACTTTAAGTCTGTATCCTGCTCTCAGCACTGTCCCCCTACATTAAAATGGGAAGGATGTCATCAGATGTGGCAGTCAGCCAGACGTGTACAACTGTCCCATTCCATTGGTGTGAACGTAAACAGTGCTCAAAGCACTTTACAGAGGTGGGCAAGTATTATTACACCCAAGTTACAAAAAAGGAAACAGGACAGGGGTTTAAGAGACCTGTCCAGGGTCAAGTAGCAGACAAAGGGATTGATCACTAAGTGTGCGCGGGGGGTATGAAACTTTCTCTCACTCTGGTATGGTATTAGGACCATTATCCCTAGCAAGAGGAAGGCAGAGACCTCCAAGGACAATGGAAATGCTTAGCCTCTTCATAAGGATTATCTCACAGCCAAGGGATGGCCTCAAACTGAACGTCCTACAGGTGTACAATCCACACCACTCACCCTGCCACATGCATTCTCCTGAACTTAGTCAGGAGACTCAGGACAACTGCACCAAAACTGTGTCAAGTGCAGAGAGCTCCATACATATACAAACATCTCTTCCATGGAATGAGGCTGAAGAGGAGCCAAGCACACAGGAGGAATTTATCCCTACAAGCTTTCCATTTGGAAAGCTACTGGCAAAACACATGCTGCTCCAGAAGAGAGGAAGTAACGGCACCTGAAGCAATGAGGTATTCGGCTTCCAGCTGTACAGCAGTCAACGGGCCAGAGTGACCATTGCTTCCGCAGCATTAGCTCTGTCCTCACTAATGCTCCAGCATCACTGCTCTTCCTATGAAAAAGGAACTATTGAAGTGCAGCAGTCTTCACAGTAATGAGCGACTTTGTGCAGGTGCAGCCTTCACTGAGGCGAATGGGAGAGTTCATGGGAACGAAGGCACAGACTTAGCCTGATATCTGAACGCGTTTCTGAACCAGAGAGATGCTCATCATCCCCCTCACTTGTGGCTGAAGTGAATGGGAAGTAACGCTCAGCACTTCCAAGAATGGACCCTTATACAGCTGTTAAATAGTACTGGGCTGCCTGTATCCTCCCGCTTCTGTCTGAAGCAGACACCTCATCCTCGATGATTAGGCCAAGACATTGCTCTTGTAAATGCTACAACCCAGGATCAGTTCTGTTCTCAAGGGAGACACTGTGTGGTTTAGCTTATTCTTCCTATAGTCTCAAGCAGATGCCAATGCCAGCAGAATGCTAGAGAGCTTCTATTCTAATCAAAAAGGCCTTAGCTGATCCCCTCCAAATGTTGGAAGGCAAAGAGATGGCCTCCATGAGTAAGAGATAAACTAGTGCTGCTGCAGGGACCTACCCATCAATCACACTGCTAAGCCTTGTGCCAATTTGACAGTATTATTTAACACCATTTAAAAAAGCAATCTGAACATAAATCTTTAATGACCACTTTTCAAAGGCAGAGCAGCTCTCCCTACTTTCTCTAAATAACCAGTGTCCCACACATGCATGCAGTCTCACAGAACCCAAGGCTATAACCTGCTCTGACCACCCATCAACAGTTAGCAAACATCAGGTCCTGCATCCAAATTAGTTACACTGACAGATGGAAACGTTTCCAGTGAAGACCAGCACCTGGTGTCAGTCCTTTGTAACCACCTGAAGGGTACAGGTCTCAGGATCACTGACGGCTCATCATCTAGAAGGCTCTAAGGGAGAAGTAAAGCAGATTTGCTACCAGTTTCCTTTGAGAAAGCATCAGGGTTGGAGAAAAGACTCTACTCAACATGCCAATATGCTCAAGGGATGAAAATCCAAGGTGTGCCCCCTCCCTTTCCCCAGTCTTGGAGGGTGCTGAACACCATACATAGCTGCCCTCTCTCTCGCTATGGGCCTTGGCTCCCATTCTTCACCTCTCCACAGAGGTTCATGAAGCCACTACCTGGCTGACACTGCATACTAAAAAACACACAGTGCAGCAATACATAGTTCTTCTCTGGAAATCACTGACATAGCTCTGAAGAGCACTAGACCTGAGGTCTTCGGACCCATATGCTCAAGAAACTGGCCTCCACACAAAGAACAGCTTGCTTAGTTACTTTCAATTTGAGAATAAATGTAGGTGCCACATCGGATTGACATGGACTTCACTGAAAGGGGAGCAAGGAGCAACAGGGTTTTGTTACACCACCATTAAGTACAAAGTGGGAAAGGTCTCTTTAAACTGCATGGTCTTTATTTCAGTGCCAGTGTTACAGATACAATAGAAACATCCCAGTCAGAAGAATGAACTTGGATGGAATCCAGGGGTCTATGACAGGCTTAGGAAATGAAAGGGGGGAAGGGTCTGGAGTAACAGGGAAAAGTGACTTTGCAGTGTAGTCTATGCTGAGCCTCCCAGCAGGCAATGGGGCCTATTATCAAAAAGAGTGGAACGTTGCCTTTCTACCCACCTACCACAGCCAACAGTCAAGGGACTGGGCAATAAGAGAGTTTTGAAATTTTGGGCATGGTGTAGGTTGGAGCTCTAGGTCTCTGATCCATTGTGATGCTTTCGAGATAGCTACAGAAGAGCTATTGTGAGTCTGCATGGCTGGAACCAATGATGGAAAGTGAAGGAAATGGAAGTGTCAGGGCTTCACGTTCAAATATAGCACCAAATCAACTGGATCAGATCTCATCAGCATCACTTTTCCCACGCTCTGTCCCTGACCTGCTGTTGGTATCGTATCGCTAAGGTGTCTGTGTGTATACAGCAATGCACAGAATAGGCCACTAGGAGCCTACAGCCTCTTCACACATTGGGGAAACCGAAAGAAAAAAGGCAGGGCTCCCTAATGGTCCTGGAGAAGCTTTTCCCCCAAACCCCAGATGAAAGTGCCTGAAGATGGTAACCCAGCTAGTAATGACTCAAAACCCACCTTACCCACCCCACGGAAAGAAGGCAGCAGAAGGAAGGGACAGCTGCTCACTTGCTGCACAGGGGCAGGAGGGGGGAGGAGAGAAAAAAGTGTTTCCTTGCAAGCAATTCCAGGCCTCTCTTCCAAATGAGCTGCATGTTTCTTGGGGGGGAAGGGGAATGTTGCTTCCGGCTGTGAATGCATGGGGGAGTGCAGAGCAGACTCCACAAACAGCAAGCCTCATCAGTGGAGGGGAGGAAATTAGTCTCAACAGATATGCTTCAAAATCAGCAATCACTTCCGGAAGATTCCTCCTCATCAGCAGGTCTCATCGTTCCCCAGGTCCATGGTGCAGTTTGGGGGATTGCCAGGGATCAACCTTCTTCCCAGAGTTCCTTTGATTGGGTGGGGTGAGTAAGAATGGTGCCAGAGCCTCACTGCCACGACTGAGGGGGGAAGTTGTTGACTTCTGCTAGATCCTGCATTGCTGAGCCCTTGTGATTATAGGTCAACTTGATCCGCATACGTAGTTGTTGCTACAAGAGGAGAGGAAAAAACAAGATCAGGGTCTTCTTCAGTAAACCCCAAACTCACAAACCCTCCCACCAGCTCTCTCACCCCATGGAACCTGATCGGTCACCTCTGGAGGAGGTAGGGATTCATCACTAGCATTATCCCATCCTGTGGGGACACTTGTGTCACACGGGCTGCTAGGGTGTGTCTCAACAGGCAGTTAATCTGGTAGGATGATACTCACTTAAAGCTAATGCTGATCGAAAACAGGCAAGAGCTTTCTAATCCTCAAGTCCCTCTCCTGGAACCCTGTAGAAGCCTTAAAGCATAGCTCGTTTTCCAACCTGTGCACCCGCATAGGGCTCAGTCTGCCCTGCCCTGCCCCCCATCCTTCTCCTCCACTGTGCACTTCAAGGCAGCCGGCCCACCCCAGGTACTGGCGGCTGCTGGCCAGCTCTTGGGCTCGCAGGCTCTGCGGGACGAGTCCCCTGTCTAAGTCCTTGCATCTCCTCCGCTGCGTATTGCACAGTCTGCAGGGCAGGCTCTGTCTCAGGTGCCTGATGGTGCTCCATGTGACACTATGTACATTTAATTATCCAATTTCCATACAACCATAAACTTCGACTTTAAAACTGGAAAAAGGCATCAGCTGGACAGCCCTGAGGAATGAAGCTGTTTGGGAGCCTGGCAGTGCTGCTGCCCTATAGGTAAACAGACACTGCCCTGTGAGGGGGCAGCAGTTCAGTCTCCATTGCCCATGCAGTTCCTAGCTTGTCGCCAACTAATGCAAAGCCTAGTGATTTGTGAGGTGAGGGCTGGAACTGAAACCAAATTCATCTTCTATGGGACCAGACGTCTGTGAGATGGAAATAATTCTTTATCCCTACCAAGCTGGGCAGGGTTCAGAAAGGTTTGGAGCCCACCAGCAATACCCTGAGGTACCTTGTCCAAGAGGACATGCTGTATAGATCTATAATAGGCTATTGCCAATGAGTTATATTAAAAGGACATTCAGGTTGCACAGCCAAGCACTCAAAAGTCAGGAAGTGCCAGAATTAAGGCTGCCTTGGCAACTGTAATTCTACTTACTCCCTTGTCCTTATGTGTTACGATACCGTCTTTAATTGCATGAGCACATGCTATTTATTCCACAGGACCCCAGCCTGATTCAAATGCATGACCTCACTTGACAGGAATGAAGAGGAAACAGCCTCAAGAACCATGAGAAAGGGGACATCCCCGTCCCCCTAAGCCGTAGAGAATACAGTGCTACTGAAGCCCATGGCAAAGGGAAATTGTGTTTCTTTCTCCAGGCCTGTACTGAACCTCCGCAAGCACCGCAGAGAAGTGGTTCCCAATTTGTCTCTCTCCACACTCTAAACTATGGCTCCAAAGGGCAACTCTGTTAAGAAGAAGGTTTATATTTGATTATAAACTGAATGTGCCTGTGAGCACATCCTGTGAAGTGTCTGAGTCAGACCCACCACCTACCCTGCAGCCCTTGGAGCAGCTGAGAGCTGGCCCTTCCCTGCTGAAGATGCTCAGCAGCTCCCTTGCAGGCTGCCCACTGTATTGGAGGGAAGAGACGCTTCCCTGCTAGGCTGTGGGAGCCCCAGGGAGAATAGAATAGGAGCTCAACTGGCTGTCCCTGAGCTCTGGGGTGAGCCCCAAGATAGGACACCTCTTCCCACACCCCAGCATAGCCAAGAACCAGTTACCACTCCCTAATTCTGTGTCCCAGCCCTGGGATACAGTATAGCAGAGCAGACGCTGTTTTAAGTTGCACCAGCTGGCCATGGCCCAAGGCACCATATGCCATCTAATTAACAGTCAGAGCCCAGCATGCTCCAATCAATTCCTGTCCCCAAAGCACCTCCTGGGCCAGGGGCTGCAAGGCAGACACACAAGGAGCTGATGCTCTGGTTCTTCACCCTCCGGGGATTCCGCAGCAAGGAACATGTGTGGCCTCCATTGCCTTGTGAGAGCTGAGCAGCGCAAGGGAGCACAACAGGACAAAGAATCCGGCCTAAAATACTGAGCGTGGCTTTTAGCCTCTTTGAAATAATATATCCAGCCTTAGCCGAAAGAGGTTGGGCATCACCAGTACAGGGTACTGTTTGGCTGATACTGGCCAGTAAACTACATGTTCCTGACATTTAACGTTGATCTGACAAGCTTGCCATTTTGCTAAAAGAAAAGTGGGACTCTATGGGAAGCGAATGGCCTTACACATTAACTATGCACCAAAAGAAACCAAAGAAGAACAGGCAATTTCATCCAAGCCTTCCACCATCTCAGAAAGTCCATTCCACAGGCCCCCAATGGTCAGCTTTAACCAGCAGCAAAGGTAGCCCATGCCAGGCTACAGAGTAGTTACCAGGCTTTGAGTGCTTATAAGGAAACAAACCACTGGAAATGGCTTCTGGACAATGTGCCATTTTCACCGTCAATGCTGATGCCCTTTCCTCAACACAACCAAAACAATTAGTCTCAGTCCTGGACCGACACCCTGCAAAGCTGTATTTACAGAGGAGAACTGAGCATGAGGTGGCAGATGCGCCAGACATGAAGGCTAGTGCCAGTGATGGAAATGATGCAGGGTCAGTTTCAGAGAGATTTTGGTCAAAAGCATGGAACAGCCAAACACTATTTTGATACACAGGGTTGGTCTACACTGAACAGTTACATCAGCATAACTATGTCTCTCAGGGGTGTGAAAAATCCACACCCCTGTAAGATGTAGCTATGCTGACTTAACCATGGTGTAGACAGCACTAGATCAACTGAAAAATTCTGTTGCCTCTCGGGGAGATGGATTACCTACAGCGCCAGAATCCCTCCTGTCATTGTAGTGTCTACGCTGAAGCACTACAGCAGGTGAAGCTGTGCCACTGTAGCATTTCAAAATGTAGACAAAGCCTTAGCAACTAGAAGTGGCCTCTGTGACGAACTGGGACTGTTCTTAATGTGGTCTTGGAATGCTGACAGGGGAGTGTGGCTAGGATGGTCTGCATTGGGGGATGGGCCTCAACTGGAGTATTTGTGTCCAGTTCTGGGTGCCACATTTCAGGAAGGATGTGGACAAATTGGAGAAAGTCCAGAGAAGAGCAACAAAAATGATTAAAGATCTAGAAAACCTGACCTATGAGGGAAGATTGAAAAAATTGGGTTTGTTTAGTCTGGAGAAGAGAAGAAAGAGGGGACATGATAACAGTTTTCAAGTACATAAAAGGTTGTTACAAGGAGGATGGAGAAAAATTGTCGTTCTTAACCTCTGAGGATAGGACAAGAAGCAAAGGGCTTAAATTGCAGCAAGGCAGGTTTAGGTCGGATGTTAGGAAAAATTTCCTGTCAGAGTGGTTAAGCACTGGAATAAATTGCCTAGGGAGGTTGTAGAATCTCCATCATTGGGGATTTTTAAGAGCAGATTGGACAAACACCTGTCAGGGATGGTCTAGATACTTAGTCCTGCCTTGAGTGCAGGGGACTGGACTAGATGACCTCTCGAGGTCCCTTCCAGCTCTATGATGCCCTCCATTAGCACCAAGTGCTGTGCTTTGGATGATTGTTAGTTGTTTAAAAAAAGCCTCGTCCACCTCTTCTTCCTGGTTAGGTAGTCTGTAATAGACCTTACAATGACATCACCCTTGGTTTTTACCCTTTTATCTTTACCCAGAGACTTTCAACCAGTCTGGCTCCTATTTCCATCTCAACCTCAGTCCAAGTGTATATAAAATGATTATAGGCTCTTTCAAAAAAGGGACTCTAAAGCTAGCACCATGGAGTCACATACTCTGATTCCATGTCAGACGGGCTCCCTTCTGTGCCGCAGAATTAACTTGGAACCTAGTTACTATTGGGAATGATCAGATTGGCATCATTTACAAGTAAAAAGATACTACTTTTAACTGACAGCTTTGCAAATGGCACCTGGGATCTGAAAATCTTTCCACCTTGTGCATCAACTCCATAATAGGTTTCAGAGGGGTAGCTGTGTTAGTCTGTATCAGTAAAAACAACGAGGAATCCTTAGAGACTAACAAATTTATTTGGGCATAAGCTTATTGTTTAAACTCCCTAATACGAACATTTGACATACTCTGATTGCAGGACAAGCATTAATTAACCCTTGCCAACCTGGAAGAAAGGCAAGAACATAACAACGGCCGTACCGGGTCAGACCAAAGGTCCATCTAGCCCAGTATCCTGTCTACCGACAGTGGCCAATGCCAGGTGCCCCAGAGGGAGTAGACCAACAGGCAATGATCAAGTGATCTCTCTCCTGCCATCCATCTCCACCCTCTGACAAACAGAGGCTAGGGACACCATTCCTTACGCATCCTGGCTAATAGCCATTAATGGACTTAACCACCATGAATTTATCCAGTTCTCTTTTAAACGCTGTTATAGTCCTAGCCTTCACAACCTCCTCAGGTAAGGAGTTCCACAAGTTGACTGTGCGCTGCATGAAGAAGAACTTCCTTTTATTTGTTTTAAACCTGCTGCCTATTAATTCCATTTGGTGACCCCTAGTTCTTGTATTATGGGAATAAGTAAATAACTTTTCCTTATCCACTTTCTCCACATCACTCATGATTTTATATACCTCTATCATATCCCCCCTTAGTCTCCTCTTTTCCAAGCTGAAGAGTCCTAGCCTCTTTAATCTCTCCTCATATGGGACCCGTTCCAAACCCCTAATCATTTTAGTTGCCCTTTTCTGAACCTTTTCTAGTGCCAGTATATCTTTTTTGAGATGAGACCACATCTGTACGCAGTATTCGAGATGTGGGCGTACCATCGATTTATATAAGGGCAATAATATATTCTCAGTCTTATTCTCTATCCCCTTTCTAATGATCCCTAACATCCTGTTTGCTTTTTTGACCGCCTCTGCACACTGCGCGGACATCTTCAGAGAACTATCCACGATGACTCCAAGATCTTTTTCCTGACTGGTTGTAGCTAAATTAGCCCCCATCATATTGTATGTATAGTTGGGGTTATTTTTTCCAATGTGCATTACTGTACATTTATCCACATTAAATTTCATTTGCCATTTTGTTGCCCAGTCACTTAGTTTTGTGAGATCTTTTTGAAGTTCATCACAGTCTGCTTTGGTCTTAACTATCTTGAGCAGTTTAGTATCATCTGCAAACTTTGCCACCTCACTGTTTACCCCTTTCTCCAGATCATTTATAAACAAGTTGAATAGGATTGGTCCGAGGACTGACCCTTGGGGAACACCACTAGTTACCCCTCTCCATTCTGAGAATTTGCCATTAATTCCTACCCTTTGTTCCCGGTCTTTTAACCAGTTCTCAATCCATGAAAGGACCTTCCCTTTTATCCCATGACAACTTACTTTACTTAAGAGCCTTTGGTGAGGGACCTTGTCAAAGGCTTTCTGGAAATCTAAGTACACTATGTCCACTGGATCCCCCTTGTCCCCATGTTTGTTGACCCCTTCAAAGAACTCTAATAGATTAGTAAGACACGATTTCACTTTACAGAAATCATGTTGACTATTGCTCAACAGTTTATGTTTTTCTATGTGTCTGACAATTTTATTCTTAAATATTGTTTCGACTAATTTGCCCGGTACCGACGTTAGACTTACCGGTCTGTAATTGCCGGGATCACCTCTAGAGCCCTTTTTAAATATTGGCGTTACATTAGCTAACTTACAGTCATTGGGTACAGAAGCCGATTTAAAGGACAGGTTACAAACTTTAGTTAATAGTTCCGCAACTTCACATTTGAGTTCTTTCAGAACTCTTGGGTGAATGCCATCTGGTCCCGGTGACTTGTTACTGTTAAGTTTATCAATTAATTCCAAAACCTCCTCTAGTGACACTTCAATCTGTGACAGTTCCTCAGATTTGTCACCTACAAAAGCCGGCTCAGGTTTGGGAATCTCCCTAACATCCTCAGCCATGAAGACTGAAGCAAAGAATCCATTTAGTTTCTCTGTAAGCATTAAAGGTATCCTGCAAATGGAAAATATTGGTCTTGACCCTGTTTCTATTGCTTTATGATGAACATAGTTGGCCTCAACTTTTTAAAGAAAGTATCTTTTGTTTTCTCCATTAGAAATTCAGGTCTTTTCAACCCTGGAAGCCTCTGTGATGACTGTAAAACTGAGAGAATTATGACATCCCAGGAGACAAAGTCACAGCAGTTGAGAGGAAGGGATTTTTAGTCAAAATGTTTAAAACTGCTTAATTTCATTCTTTATAACACACATTAAACTCCAAGCACTATGAACACTCCAGTGAAAGCCTGCCTTTGCTCAAGATTAAGGATCAAGTAAGTTCTCAATATACATCTGAGACGCTAGGAAATGCTCCAGCAGGAAAGACCAGGCTTGGCATTCCTAAGGTTAAAAAGGCACCATCCTTTCAGGTTGCCTTTATGCATCAGAGATCCAGGGTACAAACGCAATATCCATTTCCTTTGTAAGCCACCTCAAGAAAGATTCTGCACTCAGAACTTGTTTAACATTCTGTGGGTGATGCCTAAAACAGAAGAGGCCTCAGGATCTTTTGCCAAAGGCTGAACTGGCTCCATGGGGCCAACAGGAGCGCAGTGAGGTAAGGTCAAAAGATAATTAAGTCCAAAGCTGACTGTGAGGAATTACAAGGGATCTCACTAAACTGGGTGACTGGGTGGCAAAATGGCAGATGAAATTCAATGTTGATAAATGCAAAGTAATGCACATTGGAAAAACTAATCCCAACTATACATCCAAAATGATGGGATCTAAATTAGCTGTTACCACTCAAGAAAGAAATCTTGGAGTCATGGTGTATGACTCTGAAAACATCCGGTCAATGTGCAGCGGCAATCAAAGAAGCTAACAGAATGTTAGGAACCATTAGGAAAGGGACAGATAAGACAGAAAATCTCATAATGCCACTATATAAATCCATGGTGCGCCCACACCTTGAATACTGAGTGCAGTTTTGACCATCCCATCTCAAAAAAGATATTAGAATTGGAAAAGGTGCAGAGAAGGGCAACAAAAATTATTAGGGGTATGGAACAGCTTCCATACGAGGAGAGAATAAAAGACTGGACTGTTCATTAAATAAATAAATAAATAAATAAAAAAGATGACTGAAGGGGGATATGATAGAGGTCACTAAAATCATGACTGGTGTGGAGAAAGTGAATAAGGAAGTGATATTTACTCCTTCTCATAACATAACAACCGGGGGTCATCCCATGAAATTAATAGGCAGCAGGTTTAAAACAAACGTAAGGAGGTACTTCTTCACACAAGGCACAGTCAACTTATGGAACTTGTTGCCGGCTATGTTGTGAAGGCCAAAAGTATAACTCAAAAAATAATTAGAAAAGTTCACGGAGGATAGATCCATCAATGGCTATTAGCCAAGGTGGACAAGTATGCAGCCACAAGCTCTAGGTGTCCCTAAACCTCCAACTGCCAGATGGCACTGGAGGACAGGGGATGCACTACTCAATAATTGCCCTGTTCTGTTCACTCCCTTTGAAGCACTTGGCACTGGCCACTGTCAGAAGACAGGATACTGGACTAGATGGACCTTTGACCTGACCCAGTATTGCTGTTCTTATGATAAGTCATTGGATTCACCCAGGGAAAAGGTCTGTTTTTCCATAGTCCTTTTCTGGCTATAACTACACTACATTGCCAAGGTGGGTGAAGTAATATCTTGTCTCTCTAATATCCTGAAAACATGGCTACATCAATACTGCAATCATAACCACACTGTCACACCACCAGCGATCATTCCCCAGGAACAAGCCTGAAAACTCTGCTTGAGAACAAGCAGCACTAAACCCCGTCTCCCAAACAGCCATGAGAACCAGGTTCAGGAATGCCTTCGACCAGTGGACTGCTCACCTTCTGTGGGTTCAGAACTTTGATGACCTGTGTGATGGTCCCCGTGTTAAATGCTGGGATGCTGCTGCTGCTGGGAGACAGAAGCTGCAGCTGGAATGTCTGAAGAAAAGGGAAAAGACTTTCAGAAAGATGATTTCACCAAGCATTTAGCAGATACAGCTACACTGCCACACCAAGTGGGAGAGGAAAGAATCTCCTGCTGTTTACAGCAACGGTGAAAGCACTACTGAGACACTGCTTTAAGGGAGTTCCTTGGTCCTTTCTCCTTTTAGAGAGGTCAGGAGCACGCATGCCTGCACCACTCAAGAGGCCAGAGGGTTTTCATCTCTCCTGCTTTCTCACAGGCTGAAATCAGATTGACATAACTGCTGGCAGATGAGGAGGAGCCTCACTGCTCTGATGACAGAACTGCTTCTGCTGTGCTCATGAGCAAACAGCCTGATAACCATAGGAATGATTCTGCCACAAGGCTGAGTCGCACTGGTTTCCAGGGAGAAAGGCACTGTCTCCATTCTAACCACAATCCGAGACCAGCTCTGCACACACAACCAGGCAGCCAGCTCTCACTTGGAGAGCTGCTAAGTAGACATGCATGCACAAGTTTTCCCAACTCAGCCAAACCAAACTGGATTGTCTCTGGGACACAGGAAGGCACCTTTCCTCCTACCAAGTTTCATCTTCTTACTCCCACCTGCTTCAGAGTGAGAGCTGTTCAAAGGGCTCTTCTGGCTGTTGATAACGAGGAGAGTGTCTCGTTCTGTGTTCAATCAGACTTCCCAGAAGGATCCCCCCCCAGCCCCAGGCAGAGCCAGCCCTGTGAAAGCTCAGCCCTAAAGGGACCTGCTCAGAAAAGTTATGCTCAACTCTAAATACCATCTTAGAACAGGACTATTTGGGCAGCTTGAGATCTAACAGCTTTAACTCCTCCTTATGCTTCTTGGAGCTTCGCTTCCTCTGTGCAGAAGGGGCAAAACAATAGCAAGAATTTGGAAAGAGACAGGGGGCTAGCCACCCAGCCAGTCATGGCAGCTCTACCTTTGGTACCGCAGCCTGGAAAACAAAGTCTGTCATATCCAGTTCTGTGCTGTTGGAGGCTTGTATCGTGATCACGGTGACGCTAGGGTTGGTGTTCGATCTCTCAAAGGTGAACTCTATCTTCAGCCCATTCTTGCTGTATGCTGTGATGGAGGGGATGCCTGCAGCCGAGGGACAAGAGCAGCAGCCCAGTAAGGACCTGGAGACCATTCTCAATGTCAGCAGGGCCACCTGCCGCCCCTAAACCCTATGCCCAGAATGTAGAGAACTGCTCTCCTTCTCCCCCTTATTCCATCTCCTCCTTCACCCCTTCATCACACATTGCTCCTGAGCGCTCCCAAATCCTCCTCCTTGTTACCAGACCCCCAATGGTTACAACAGCTCTATGTGCTCAGGGTTCTTATGCTCCTACCAGCAGCAATATCATTGAAGAGAGGCTGTGATGAGAGCCCATCCAACAGGAACGGAGGCTGCGATATCTGTGGGGCAGGGACCGGGGCTGGAGAAGCTAGAGAAAGCAGGTTAGAAGAAGGTAGAGTTTAGCTAGTAGGAAGTGTAGAGTGGCTTTTCCCAGCTCAAGGATTAGCTAGAAGGGGCATGCTATTTTTACAAACAAGAAACCCAACAAGGCCATCTCCTCTCCCCAAGGATGACCTCAATCTCAGCCATCACCAGCAAGGGGTCTCTCCTCTCAAGCCAGCAGGTCTCCAGGCAGAGAGAACCCCCTCTCCGCCCTCTTGATCCTCTCCTGCCAGGCTGAGAACCTGTCCCAGGACAGAGGAACACTCATCTCACTCCAACGCATTTCCCACCGTCTCCATATTAGCCTTGGACCAAGAGCAAGCAATGCCAATGAACCTCCCCCCCCCGCCAAAGGAATGGGGAATTTCCCTGCCTCCCCTGCAGAAGACCCTATCCCTGGAAAAAGGACATGGAAGAATGCCCCTCATACCCTGGCCCAGCTCCTCCTACCAGGCTGAGGGACCTGGACTACCCCTCAATAGCTGCGGCCTGGTCTCACCTGTTAGGTTGAGATCTCCCAGGAGGTCAAGGAGCTCCCCACCGGCAGAGGATGGCTTGCTTGTAGGGGCAGTTGGAATGACTGGGGTTATATCATTTCCTCCCAATAAGTCCAATAAGTCATTTGCCTAGTAAGAAAGCAATAAAACCCCCATTACCTACTCATCTCCCTGCTACCTTTGCTTTTACCTGTGACAAACGCCACTTGCTCTCAGATGAAAAGGTCCCTCTCTCAGTGATCTGCCTGTGAAGCTCTTACACTAGTCTCGGACTAATGCTGACAATTTGCGCTCAGCACCTTAAGCTATCTAGTTTCCAGGGGTCTCAGGAAGACAGCGGGAGGTACTGTGCCAAGGAGGGGAGGAGTTTCTGAATGCTGAGAGGCAGGTCACAACTCGTAGGTGGGATTTTACTCCATCCACCTCACCTGCTCCAGCCTGCACTACTGCTGTGGCACCTTCCCCTGATGCCAGTCCTTGACTCCCTTCTTTTGTTTGGGAATCAGCAGGGGGGAGACAGGTTGCATCAGGCAGTCAGACACAGGTCAGAGAAGCGGAGATGCCCTTGGCTTACTAGGGAGAGGGGAATAGTCTTCCAGCCCCTGGGTTTGACAGGACAGTGGGAGGGTTACACCAGTTGAAGAGAGCACCTTCCATTACCTGGCTGGTGGGCTGCAGCCCAGAGGGGGGAGGTTTGGTTTCCAGCACTGCTGGCTCTGTCTCTCCATTGGTCTGTACAATCTCAGTGGGGCCATTTGTGGTCACTTTTTCCATAACTGGCATTCTCTCAAGTAGGGCTGACCTGAAAGAAGCTGACATGGTTACACTCTGGGCCATCTACCCTGATCCCAGTCCAAAGTTCTTGAGATGGCAAGGATGATGTAAAGAGGGTGCCCGGCCTTTTGCTTTAGCTCTACGAGAAGAGTTGAATTCTGGGATCACACAACTGAGCTTGAGCTGATTAAAGACTGGGGCCACTCTCTCACCAGCATAAACCTGGTTATTGACAGGTATTTTCTTTATAGGCAATGCAGAGCCCTGCCCTGCACCTACAAGGAACAGGTCCCATTGCAGAGCTAGGATAGGGAAGCCCAAGACTCAGGGGGAGAAGACCTAAGCACACTGGGGCATGGGAGGGAGTGCTCACAGATGCCGCTGAGTTAGAGCAACTGACTGCGTTTTCCGGGCAGGAATGTTTATCCAGCACAAGGCATGGTGATGGAATGGGGAAGACAAGCACCCACGCAGCAAACTTACCCAGGTTCCAGTCTTTCAGGAGAGCTACTAGGTAACAGTCTGAACACAGAGAGATTGTGTGTGTAGAAGGGGTGGATGGGAGGTAATGGGAGGAAAGATGGGATGCAGGACATGCTACCAAAGTCAAAGAGATGGAAGATGAGAGCCACCCCTTGATACGAGCCTACCTAGTTGGGGGACGCCCCACGGACACTGCGCATGATGCTGAACAGACTATTACATTGCCTATGTGCCACTGAGGGCTAGAAAACGAAAAGTGTCACATTGCCAAGGAACCTGAGCCCCAGGACTGTGCATTCTCAGCCATTACTAAACTCTTCTGGAGTGAAAACCGTCAACCCTGGAACACTCCCGTGTAACGAAGGCCAATACACTCACCACCCCAGCTTTTCAAACCCTTTCTCACAAGGCTATACAATCAAAGTTCATGATCCTTTTTGCTCTAAGGCAAAGCTTCCTAAACTGTCTTCTGCAGTGCCTCTGCGTGCATTTGCAAGGAGCTGGGTGATCATCTGATGCTGGCTTCATCATGTTTCCAGCAGTTAAATTCCATTAGAAGAAGCTTTCCTCCTGTGACCTTATCATGAGAGCCGTTCCTGTAATTGCCACAGAGATGTTATGGCATCACCAATGGGAAGGGAGCTGGGGTCCATGAAATTGTGAGTGGAGGAAGCATGGACAAGACAAGCTATTAAAATGTAGCCCACAGAAGCCCAGCTCTAGGATGCCGAGGAACTGGTTCTGGAGGCGCTGGCCGACATATGGAACTGGCTGTCTCCCAGTGTTGTCACTGGAGTCCCATTATCTTTCCCTTGTACCCAAGTCTGGGGAGGAGGAGGAGGAGGATAGACCTTGTCTGGGTATTTCTTGTAGGATGGGGACTGCCTGATTATGGTCTAAAGAGATTCACACGGGAAGACTACATCAGACAGCACAGGGGCTCTAATCTAGCAGACAAAGGCATAACGAGCAGACAGCTGGAAGTTGAAGTCAGCAAAGTTCAAACTGGAAATAAGATGCACATTTTTAACAGTGAGGGTCATTAACCACTGAAAGCTTCCCAAGATGCATAGTGGGTTCTCCCGCACTTCATGTCCTTACACCAAGGCTGCCGTCTTTCTAGAAGACATGCTTCTAGCCCAAGGACAGGCTGTGGTCTTGATGCAGAATCACTGGGTGACGTTCTCTGGCCCATGTTATGCAGGTGGTCAGACTAGATCAAAATGGTCCCTTCTCACCTTAAATATTTCTTGTACTCACCTCATGTGATCATACTTCTTGAAAAGTGCATTGTACTCCACTGCCCTCTGCTGGAGCTCCACATCAATGCTGCTGCCATAGATGGACACAACCTTCTTAATGCGGCTGAGGGGCAAGAAACCAATAATGAAACCACTAAGCACTGAGCAAGGGCAGAGTGTTCCCCAGACATGAGCTCAGAATTCACCAGCAGGTGTCCATGTAACTGGCCTGTAACCCAATAGGGACAGTGTTGTTTCTAATTTACTACCTTGGTAACTATGCAGCCCGTGATTAGGGTCCTACCAAATTCACATCACAGACCATGAAATCTGGTCTCCCCCTATGAAATTTGGTCTTGTGTGCTTTTACCCATGGGCGGCGGGTATAATAGGCCTGGGGAGGCTCTGGCTCCCCTGGCACTGCTGCAGCTGTTGAACCACCGGGTGCAGGCTTTTGGGAGGAAGTTTTCAATTTATTGTCCCATGCAGGTTCCGGGGCAGCTGAGGAGGTGATACTTGCTATTCAGCTTCCCGAGTTCATCAGTAATCTCCCTGGAGTCCAGAGAGATTACTGATGAACTAAGGAAGCTGAGTAGCAAGTACTGCCTCCTCAGCTGCCCTGGAACCTGCATGGGGCATATCAAAAGCTTCTTCCGGACCAGAGCTGCTTTTCCCCAGGTGGTTTGGGGTCTGGGGAGGGGAGGCTCGGCATAGCTGCAGATGGCCCGGGACTCCACTGGGGGTGGATGTGGGTGTGTGTGGGTGTGTGCGCGCGCGCCAGCCCGGGAATCCTCCAGCCAGGGAGGGCAGGGGGTCTTGGGGCTTCAGATGCCAGGGAGGGGGGCATGTACCGTGGGCGAAAGGGGCAGAGCTGGGGCTAGCCTCCCCGAGGGGGGGTTCCACCCATTGCTCATGCATTTACCTTATACTATACAGATTTCATGGGGGAGACCAGTGTTTCTCACATTGGGGGGCCTGACCCAAAAGGGAGTTGCGGAGGGTCACAAGGTTATTTTAGGGGGTTGCAGTATTGCAACCCTTACTTCTGTGCTGCCTCAAGAGCTGGGTGGCTGGAGAACGCGGCTGTTGGCCAGGTGCCCAGCTCTGAAGGCAGCGCCCCGCCAGCAGCAGTGCAGAAATAAAGGTAGCAATACCATACCATGCCACCCTTTACTTCTGCGCTGCTGCCTTCAGAGCCGGGTGGCTGGAGAGTGACGGCTGCTGACTGAGGGCCCAGCTCTGCAGGGAGCAGCGCAGAAGTAAGGGTGGCAATACCATCCCATGCCATCCTTACTTCTGCGCTGGTGCTGGCGGTGGCCGGCCCGCAGCCGCCGCTCTCCAGCTGCCCAGCTCTGAAGGCAGCGCTGCTGCCAGCAGCAGCACAGAAGTAAGGGTAGCAGTACCACAACCCCCCCTACAATAACCTTGCGACCCCCTCACACCTCCTTTATGGGTCAGGACCCCTACGATTACAACACCGTGACATTTCAGATTTAAATAGCTGAAATCATGAAATTTATGATTTTTAAAATCCTATGGCTGTGAAATTGACCAAAACGGATGTGAATTTGGTAGGGCCCTACCCATGATGCTATGCTGTCTGACACTTTGCTGGAATACTACAGGGCGTATCAGATCCCCAGTACCAGCAGTGTGCCCAACAGTGCTAGACAAGTCACCTGCAAACAACATGGCTGCTCATTCCCTTTGAATTATGGACAGAGGGAATTCAAAAGGGAAACTATATACACCTCTACCCCAATATAACTCTGTCCTCGGGAGCCAAAAAATCTTACCGCGTTATATCGAACTTGCTTTGATCGGCCGGACCGCACAGCCCTGCCCCCCCGGAGCACTGCTTTACCGCGTTATATCCGAATTCGTGTTATATCTGGTCGTGTTATATCGGGGTAGAGATGTACATAAGTGAGGATTCACTTCCGCAACAGAATATTTCCAAGTGAACTCTCACAGTCTCCACACAGAGCACAGACCATAACAAACAGGGAGAGCATGACACATACAAACCCACACAACACTCTTCATACATGTATGTAAGGCACGATCACAGAGTTTAAGCAACAGGAAAACCCTTTATGGTACATGAAGGCAGAAGCTACATCACAGAAACCCTCCCTCTGGCCCCACTGCAGCTTGTGTCCTCCTGTCTGCCACATGCATGTTCTGTTGGCCTTCACCAGCACGCCCCCCCCATGCAGCGTGAGCACCCAAGGTAGACTCACTTGACAGTGCAGGTGAACCTCGTGGAAAGCTTCATGATGGCGGTGAGAGCGTAACCTCGTGTAACGGATGCAGACATGTTTGATATCAGGACACTTTCTAAAATATCGAGTACTTCCTCTTCCGTTACCTGAGCAAAGCAAGTGCAGCAGGGTTAGAAAAGAGATGGGCTCTGCTGCACAACCTCCTGGACACACTCCCAAACCATTGTTTCCCTCTGCTCCTTCATCACGGAGGAGGATATGGGCTGGCAGGTATATTTATGGGCAGTCCACCCCTTTGTTTGTGTTCATAGTGGGATTTTCCATTTCTGGGACAGGCATGCAGAGCACTGGATTGGCACTGAGAAATTCATTTAAAAATTAAAATCCATACATTTGATATATTTATAAATTGCATTTTCCCCATACACCAAGGAGAAGTCGCATTAGCAGTGTGATGCACAGCCCCTGCATGGCCAGAATTAGCCCCCAAACCCCTCCAACTCAACATCAATGCCAGGAGCTTCCCAGTGTTGACAATACACATGCCCCCAGTGCAGCTCCATCCTACAGCAGGGTGATTCCTCTCCGGCCCAGCAGCATCATGTCCACCAGTGCTAACCCTGGCAAGAGCATCCCCCCACTCCCACATGCCCAGCACCACACTACTCCAACCCCCGCCAGTACACTCAACTGCTCTACTTTCCCCCTTCCCAGAGCTGTACCTGAACTGGCTCCTCCTCTTCACACTGACCAGATATCAAGAGGTCTCCATATTCTCCCATACACCAAGAGGCCACCTGCACTAGGGGCTGCTGTCCGAAGAGAAGGTTAGACATGTCAGGGACAAACAGCTCTCTGCATGACAGACAAAGCCCAGGCTCAGTAGCATCCAATCCTGCCCATTATGAGCAGGCACAGCAGGCCTGGCCAGTGCACCAAGAGGCTTCCTGGGGGATGTTTGGTACGGTCCAAAGGGCAGTACGTATTACCAAGAGAACAGGTATAATTAGGACCACTCCTGTCCTCACTGGCCAGAGGACTGGCCCATAAGGGATTTTCAATGGACATTACCGAGCCTTTAGCTTCCTTTGGAAGCAGTCACTCATGCTGGCTCACTAACAGGAACACCAGGGGTCACTGCAAAACCTGGGCTGGACATCTACCTGGGAGTAGTCACCAAGGATGGCTTTGTAGAGTTTCTGTACAGTATAGGCATGCATCTCCATGCTATTTGTTATCAGCTGGATCAGGTTGGGGACAGCATCATCTCGAACATAACTTCCTGCCTGAAAGAGAAGTCATATTTCCAAGAAACATACAGGAGGCTTCTTTGGTTTCACTGTCACACCCTCTTCCAGCATACTCCATCCACCAGTGAAACTCAAGCCAGCTCAGAGCAGACTCAAAGGGTACTTTAAAGAATTTGCTAGGAGTTAAAAACTGCTTTGCAACATCCCGAAGAGATGCTCTATGGGTGTGTCTGCACTGCACACTCCTTACAGCAGCATGTAGAGTACATACACTGCACGACCCACTGGCATGGGTATAAGCAGCAGTGTAGACGGCAAGGCACTGCTTAGGCAAGTAGAGTAAAGACAAACCAGAAGCTTAGGGTACATACCCTACATGTCTCACTACACCCCCTAGCAGTGCCTCTCCTGCCAACATTGCTAAAAATAGTAACAGTGTCCCACTGCCTCCCCGCTGCTGAAGCGCTTCCCCAGTGCGGGAGCTACAGCAGCCCTTCCCACAGCCTCCCCCGTCAGAGCCTTTCCCCGCTGCATCCCCACGCCACAGCATTTCACTGCTGCATGTACCTACACTCCGCAGCGTGGACACAGCCTGCTTTTCACTGCAGTGCATAGTTACGCATACCTCACATGCCTCAGTGAGTGTTCAGGGCAGACATAGCCTATGGCTGATGGTGAACGCACACAGTCAGGTAACAGTAGGAGACAGTTATTATTTAGCTTCTCCCCCCACCCACCTATACAACAAACTACATCCTGATGATCCAGAAAAATCTACGCTGCAGAGGCCCTCTGATATCTCTGTCAAAATGAAGGCTATCACAGCACAAACTAAAAAGTAATCAAAGTACATGCTTCCCCACAGGAACCAGGAAGAAAATAAGTCATTGCCATCTGCATTACTCAGTAGATGAATGGCTAGGCAGGCACAAGCTAAGGCTGCTGCTTACCAGCAAAAATGTGCCAAATATACCACGGGTTTGTCCTGCCCACATCCTCCTATGTCTACTTCATCCACCTGTTGTGTCTTGGCAAATCCAGACTGAGAGCTCTTTGGAGGTAGTTACTGATTTTCTGTTATGCATCTGCATGGATTAGGACTCCATTTCTCCAGGGAGAAGCAGAGGATGGAATGAGCACAAGCACCAATGCCAAATGTTTATTTTGAATCCATACAAAAAGTTCTCTTTGAGATAGAAATTCTTTCACAGCATCACTCAGCACCAAGGTCTTTGATTCTCTTAGAGCTTACACGGATGTTCCTTTACTTGAGATCCCAGGCCCCTGGCTCTTTTGCCTTTTCCACATTAAGACAGCAGAAAAAGGAACAGATGCCTCCACAAAAGAAGCATCTCTCTGAGCCCTCAGACAGTCTGAAAGGATGATAGCACCACTGGCTTCTCCTCCTTGCATGGACCTCGGCACTCAAGATACAGACATGCAAGGTACCTTGGATTTCAGTTCCAAAGAACAGAGCAGAGAAGGCAGCAGTGTCACATTCTCTGGTGCCAAGAAAGGTTTCAACGAAGACATGCAGAAGTCGGCTCTATTTGTTCTCTTGCTCACAGCTGGAGTTCTGGTCTGATGAAGGACAGGCCAGGGGACTTGCTTGCTTATCTATCTTTACAGACCCTTTGTCTAGGGGCCAGGAACATGGAACAAAGAGCCAGGGAATAACCTCTCCCCACAACGCAGATGAGGCAGCAAACATGTCATTTGACTTTGGCATCTTGGAGGAAGGCGGTATACTGCTTGAATTGCATCTCTTGTCCAGTGGGCCTTGGCATCAAGAAAGCCAAAAAGCTGACCAAGGACAAAACTGTGCAAGAGCACAGAAACAAAGAGAAAATTACATGCAGCCTACTGACACCGACTAAGCTAACCCTTGGCATTAATAGTGAGCAGATCAAAGTTTGGCCAAACAGAAAACTAAGAGCTGCAGGCACAGACTGATGGGCCCCAACACACACAGCTAAAAGAGACCAGAAGGGACTGAGGCCGTTGAGTACATTTGGATGGCAGCTGAGGGGGTGCTTCCCAGCGCGAGTAGACAGATGCACTATCTCTGCTCAAGCTAGTTTGCGCACTAGAAACAGTCAGTGTGGACGCTGCAACGTGGGCGGTAGCTTGGGCTAGCCACCCGAGTACAACCCAGAGTCTGTACTTGGGTAACCAGCCCATGTCACCACCTTGCCACCACGTATTGTGCTAGCTATGTGACTGTCTTCCTGGGCTGGGAGGCATGCTACCAGCTGCAGTCCAGACATACCTCAGCAGGCCTAGGTCAGGGCACTGTGTGAGGGAGCTTGTGCAATCCCCATGGCAACTGTTTGCAAGAAGCTCCCCTCTTACTACCAAGCAGTTCTCAATGGAAGTCAGCCTTTGAATGGAAATCGAGTCTCAGTCTCAATAAAGGAAGCTACTCCTTTCCACACGAGGACATTCAGGACAGGAATCAAACTGGAGACCACAGCCCCAGTTTCTCAGGCGCTTTGTGAGAACACTGTTGTCTCAAATGTTAAATTATAGCACCCATTTGTCAGCTTCTCACACAAACTCCTCCATGCTTTCTTCCATGCTGCCCCGTACACATGGCATGTCCTCACTGACCTCATCTGCAAGGCCTTCCTCTAGTCCCACCTCAGCAGTGATTGTTATCAAGTGGTCAGTCAAATGATAATTAGGTCCAAAGGTAGCTGGGTTAGCTGGCCCTTTATGTATAATTAATTACATAAGAATGGCCGGAGTATCCATCTCGAAAAGCTGTATGTATTTGATTGTACCCCTCTCCTCTCACCCTTCATATGTCACTTGGCTTCTTGGGTTATGGTCTCTCCCCTAAAGAGCTTGTATTTCCATATTTTCTTGTACTGCCCGCAGTACAAAGCGGCCCTAACCCTTCCTGAAGCCCCTGGGTGCTACTGCCATTGAAGTAATTAAATATTAGGACATTAGTGGCTCCTTGCACATTCTCTTCTGAAATCTTGAAGAAAACAAAAATCAAAATCCTTTCCAATTCTCATTTCAGGGAACACCCTAACTAATTGTCCCAGGCTGCTTGTCACTAGCTCCTACACACACAGAGTGCTCTGTATTAGCATCCAAAGCCTGCAGTCAACACAACTACAGCGCAGAGTGGCTGATGGTTCTAAACTGATGCAGGACTAGCCACTGCACGAAGTCACAGAAAGCTGTTCATAGGTTCTCAGGATATGCACTACTTACCGTTGTTAGGACTCGCATTATTGTGTCTATGTGCCAGCGTTTGGAAGGGGCATATCTGAGAAGATAATGAAGAAAAAGCCAGAAGAGTGATTAGTTCTGACATTTACCACCAGTAGAAAATTGGGCAGGATTATGAAAGCTTCCTCTCCCCTCACCTCCTGATCCATCACTCACCAGGAGGCCATCTCACATTTGCTGGGAAATAGTATATGGATTCAGTTTTTCAATATGTGAGCATTAAATGACTAGCTTTACTGAGGAGTAAAGTGATACTCTGCAGTACAGGACAGTAGAGCTGGTCTTCCAATTATAAAGTCACAGTAGTAATGAGATCATCTTGTTTCACAATTTAATGGAAGAGAGACTGAACACGTCATCCATTCCACATAGCAGAAGGAGTCAGCACTCTGGATTTGTTTAACAATGTAATCAGTAATTAAGTGCCTACAAACAGTACCTCCCATAAAGCTATAAGCATTGGACCATGCCATTTCTCAAGGTATAACAACAGACCACACCAGGGCCAATTTGCAGAAGGGAGGGGAAGAAATGACCAACACAGTCCCCCAGCCTCATTGGTTCTGGCATGGCGGGGGGAGATACACAAATGCCCAGCCACACAGTTCCCAGGACCAGCAGGGGATTAATGTGAACTTTAATTGAGTCCTTACTTCTCTGCTGCAAGAAATATTCCAGAGGCACAATCTGCCTTGAACTCTGGCTCACAGGAATCCAGGAAATACAGAAGTTCCTTCATCATTCCACGGATGTTGTTCCCATTAACTAATGCAAAGCTCAGCTCCATTGCACGCCTGGAACAAGAGAGAGAGAGCTAATAAGCTATCACCATCAAATGACAAATACAGGCACAGGTTTCCTACCTGCCCAAATCCCTCCATTTCCTGCATTCTCATCTTTCAGTAAGGAAAGCAGCAGCAATCTTGATTAATGCTACTTTCCCATTCACCAGCAGATATTAAGCAGCCGAGAACAAAAACCAACTGAAAAGAGGGGAAAAGGGAAGTTCTCCAGCATTTTTATGGAAGCTTCTAACTATCCTAAAGAACAGAACACCTTTCAGCAGCAAGTGTCCATCTGAGAATTTCTGAACCTCCAGCTATTGGTCACTACCTTGCAGAATTAGTCTGACATAATAGTGAAAACAACCCTAAGTTGCAAGAGGCTACAATTGTATAAATGAAGGCCAGAAGGACACGATGATCATTAGTCTGACTGCCCACGTAGCACAGGACAGAAAACCTCACTTCATCAAATCCAAAGGGTCTGGCTGAGCCAGAAATCCAATCTGAAAGACTTCAAGGGATGGAGAATCCACCACATTCGCAGTAAGTTGTTTCACTAGTTAATCACTCTCACTGTTAAAAATGGGTGCCTTATTTCTAGTCTGAATTTGTTTAGCTTCAGTTTCGAACCACTGGGTCTCATTCTGTCTTTGTCTGCTAGATTAGGGAGCCCTCTACTATCACAAATCTCTTCCCCGTGTAAGTACTTGTACACAGTGATCAAGTCACCTCTTACCCTCCTCTTGCATACACTAAATAGATGGAACTCCTTTAGTCTCACTATAAAACAGATTTTCTAGACCACAAATCATTTGAGTAGTTCTTCTCTGAACGCCTTCCAGTTACTCAACAACCTTTTTGAACTGTGGACACGAGAACTGGACACGATTTTCCAGTTATGGTTTCATGAATGTTTTACACAGAGGTTAACACACCTTCTATTCAGTGTTCCTCTGTTTACAGGCCACAGCACTGCACTGAGAGCTCACATTCAGCTGGTTTCCATAATGACCCTTAAGTAATTTCCAGAGTCACTGCTTTCCAGGATACAGTCCCCCATACTGGAAGTGTGACCTAAACTCTTGGTTCCCAGATGTATTACCTTGTATTTGGCTGTATCAAAACGCACATTGTTCACTTGAGCCCAGCTCATTTTTTCCAAGCAATACATATTATACTATACTATATAACTGAGCTATCATTTACCATTCCACTAGTCGGTCATCTGCAATCCATCAGCAATGATTTTATTTTCTCTTTCAGATCATTAATAGAGATACTGAATATCACGAGGCCATAGACAGACTTCTTGAAGAGGAAACAGCATCACTTACAGTTATCTCTGAGATCACTGAGCCAGTTTTAAAATCCATTTAATATGTGCAACAATCATGTTGTTTCGTGCTCGTTTTTTAAAATCAGAATGTTGTGCAGGACTAAGTTACATGTCATCCTGAAGTCTACCTGTGTGATGCCAACAGTCACCTCTCTGCCAATCAAATCTGTATTCGCAAAAGATATTAAGTTTGTTTGTTGAGACCTATTTTCAGTAAAATCATATTGAATTATGTTGCCATCCTTTAGTTCTTCACCGATTATGCTCAATATCACCATTTTCTTGATTTTGTCTGGGACCAATGCGCAGGTAACCAGCCTGTTGTTACCGAAGTCACCCGCTGACCCTTTTTAAGTATTGGTACATTAACTTTTTTCCAATTACTTGGGATTTCCCCAGAAGTCCAAGATTTGTTAAATATCAATATCAATGGATCAGAGGGCTCCCCATCCAACTCTTGATACTCTTGAATGCAAGTTATCTGGTCCTGAAGATTTGAAACGGTTTAGCTTTAGCAGCTACCATTTAATATCTCCCTAGTTACTGTCAAAATATAAAGTATTTCTTTAACACTGTAAACTCTGACTATGTGATCTAGCTTCTTCCCTATATAAAAAAAATAAACACTTTTGCCTTTTCTACATCATTAACAATTTCACCATCCCTGACTAATAATGGACCTATACTATTGCTAGATTGCTTTTTTTCCTGATCTATTTTAAAATTTCTTTTTTATTGCCCTTAACCCTACTAGGCCATCGGGCGTTTCATGTTTAAATTTTAATCTTGTGTCATGCTGAAGCTTATCAATATAGCAGCAAGACAGGAAGTGCTTTGGTGCTTCCCAACCCCATACATCACAGCACTGAGCACAGGACACAGCTGCAGTTTCTTTGACCATATTCAGAGATTTATTTCCTTTATGGATCTCCCAAGCACTTGAGCTTATGTAGTGGGCCGATGACAAGCTGAAAGCAAGGGCCAAGCGCACTTTTACCTGCACTAAACTGACATACACTACAATATAGCTAAAGGAGACAAGGATGGGCCTCAATAGAGAGCCAATACCAAATGCACAAAAAAGCTATCATCCCCCTTGGCTTCCACACACATCTGCTTTTAGTGCTCCCAGGGTTTCTGTCACCAAGTCAGCTGATTGCCAGAATGACAGACGTGCGTTGTCAGCAGCTTGAGTGTCAGCATTGTGACAGGGCACTCTGCCGATGGATCACTCTAAGGCTTCATCCTCCAACTGCACAGACCAGAGTAGAAGCTTCTACAGGGCTCTAGCATACCACTGATTTCCGACCATGCTCCAGAGCATGACACTGTGACCTCCCACACACCAGATCCATCTCTAGCCTCTCCTGTAGGCCCTGGCTCTCTGCAATGGAACGATGTTGATGTGCTGAATCCTTGTGCAGTCATACCTCAGAATGGGGCTCGGCTGTAAGATTAGCTTGTGCAACACCCATTACAAAGACCGATTACGTTAGAATTTAACAGAAGGGCAGATCCAATCTGCAGAATAGCAACATTCAGAACAATTGAGCTAATGACAGGAGTGAGGACAGAAATAAAAGGTCCAGAGAGATTATGAAACCAGATGAAAACTGATTATTTGTCAAAGTTGAATCTATTACACAGATTTTCAATAGGGAGAGAAACTTGACAAGCCGTGATGTCGAAGGAGAACCATGGATTGCAGGGACAACAAAACAGATATGTTTGCAATGTGATATGATAGCAATGAGGGCAATACAATTTTGGGCTGCACATGCAGAGGTGTCATATCCCTGAGCAAGGGTATAATGGCCCCTCTCTCTTCGGCTTTGGTGCAAGGACACATGGAATATCGCACTGAGTTCTGAACACCACATTACAGGAACAATATTGACAAACAGGAGCGAGTTTAGATAAGAGTAATATGTGATCAAACGGTTGGAAGGCCTAACTTAGGAGAATTGAAAAAGCTAAATATGCAACGCTTGGCAAAGTGAGGATAGGGTGTGGGGGGAGAGACAGAACCACAACAACAGCCCACAAGTATTGCACAGGTGCAAGATGAAAAATCAAGGTGTTTAGTGTGGCAGAAAGGAGGTAGCTAAGCGGTAACAGGATGAAACTGAGGGTGAATGTCAAGAGAAAAATCCCTGGGAGTGAGATGTGCTAGACTATGGAACAATCTCCCAAGGGACAAAGCGGAAGCCCTACCCATCTGAACATTTAAACTCAAACTGAACACCAGAAAACGTACATCAGGAAACAATCCTGCATTTGTGACAAATCTACCAGAGCTAACTCCATGTCCCCTAGGTTTCTATATAACTCCTATTACCGTGATATCGGAGTACTGCACAAACAGTACACCTCTGCCTGATCCTCCAGGCAGTGAAGAACCACTCTGGGCCTGTAGGACTTTCACTGATTACTTTACAAGCATAAATCTGGGGGAGGGAGTTTACTAAAAGGTGAGTTTTACAACTTGCTCTGAACTCATTCAGGCTTGGGCTTGTTCTGAGCTCTTCTAGCAAGGAGTTCCATGGCCCTACGTAAGATCAGCTTCCCTGATAAGTTGGCTGCCTGTCACCATCCCTGTTCTCTCTGAAGCAGGGGGCAGACTGGACAGTAATAAGAGTCTCCCTTGTGGGACTGCTGCACTGGGCAGTTAACGTGCATCTCTCTCTCTCCCCACCCCACAGGCTCACAGTCCTGACGTAACAAGTCAAACAGACAGCTCTCTGTAGCTCAATTACCGTTTAATGGAGACATCCAGATCTTTTAGGCAGTCCACAATGGTGCTTCTGTGCCGCTGTACTGCATTGTGGTCTGTCTGCACAGTCTTCAACAAAGATGTCAAAGCTACATATCTGGGATAGAGAGGACAAAGGAAGAACACCACATTCGTGCCAGCCATTCTGTTTCATTGCAAAATAAAGGGGTTTAGTCTTCCTCTGTACTGGGACAGGATTTTCCCAGTGCTACTGGGAGCAAAGGAAAATCTGCCAGACTGCTCTCTGACCCAACTAGAGGGGAGTTTCCAACCAGAGGATGTAGATGTACCATAAGAGATACTTCTGCTGTGACAAAGGGAAAGCGCAGCTTAACTGGCCGCTGGAAAAAGCCATAGTCTGAGCTACTCCAGGAACCTGTGTCTGGTCTATCACTGGGCTGCAGTCGCTTGCTGTAGGCTTGCTGGCTAGTGAGGAAAGGCCATGATACGCCCAGGGAAAGAAGTATGGCAAGGAGAAAGAAAAGTAGTCACCAAGGGAATTTAGCCATACCCATCCCCCACCCCCACCCCCTTTCCCAACACTTTGCCTTGGGAGCTGCTTCTGCAGACTCTTAACACAGCAGTGCCCATGTTTGACACACTTCAGGTAACTTACCTAATGTTTTTGTCGTTATTTAACAAGAAACGGCCTAGGATGTTAATGGCTAACACCTGCAGAAAAAAGAGTTAGGGAAGGTTAGCGATCACAGCAAGCTGCTGCTCCTCCTCACCGCTGCTTCATGAGCCCACATGGTCCTTCAGCAACCGTGCATGCAAACTGCTATGGCTAATGACAGGGGCAGAAACAGCAAGAACTCCAGACACTGATTAACCAGAGAAAGAGGCAGGAGTCATGCACATGGTGGCTCTGGGAGAAGGCTGCACACCAGGTCAAAGAGGAATCTCACTGCACAACATACAGCAAGTCGTACAAGGGCACCAAGTCTTGGTACAGCTGTGCATGCTTCAACTGTGGAATAAACTCGCTAACCACTATCTACAGCTCCCCTCAGACATTCCAAGTTATGTTTCCACCTCCTTGGCCACTGGATACAAATTACAAGAGGAATCCATTATCACCCTCCTGGAGCTCAGGAAGAGAGAGACACTGTCTCAACACACTATGGTTCCTGGCACAGCTCTCATCCCTTCCCTCATCGTGCTACAAGCAGTTAACTTCCAGACATTGCTACTGGTACCACATCTGGCACAGGATCTCACTGATGTAACGTTGTCCTGAGCCCAAGATCTGAGATTCTCTGGAATCCCAGACATCTACCACCAGCACCATAGTCACTCTTAGAGATTTACGTTGGACATTAGGAAAAACTTCCTGTCAGGGTAGCTAAGCACAGGAACAAGTTATCTACGGAGGTTGTGGAATATCCACCACTGGGGGTTTTTTAGACAAACATTTGTCAGGAATGGTCTAGAACAGTGGTTCTTAACCTTTACTGCAGCCTGCACCCCCTTTGGTTCTCAAAAATATGTTCTTGCACCCCTTATCAAAAATCGTTGAAGTAGGTCAGTTCTTTAAACCTAGATATATCATAACTATAGAATGAAAGAGAGAGAATTATATATTTATTTTAATTTCGCAGTTAAAATTTAACACTGTAATCATTAAAAAACGTATAATGTTAATACATAGGTTTGATGAAACAAAGTAGTTGTACTTACCTGCCTGTGCTTAATTTGTGTTTTCGATGATTTATCTTCTAAAAAAAAAATCTGGCATGTCTCGCACCCCAGGGGTACGTGCACCCCAGGTTAAGAACACTGGTCTAGATGATACTTAGTCCTGCCTCAGTGCAGGGGACTGGACCAGACGACCCATCGAAGTCCCTGCCAGCCCTACGTTTCTATGATTCAACCAATTCCAGTGACACTTTGGAGCCCTAAGTACTAGACCTCGCTAACTGACGAACTCAGTCTGGGGCCCATTGTTTGACTAAAATCAAGTGTAACGGTTTAGCTTCATACGTCCACTAGGAAAACTAGTACCTGCCCTAGCCCCAACAGGTGAGCTCCATTTAATCAGTCATTTCATTTCTAACTTCTATGATTCTATCGGTTTAGTGAAAAGAACCATGGTAAAGGCAACGTACTCGCAGTCCACTCTCAGACTTGATGTCCATAATAGTCAATACAGTTTCATAGAGGATGGCGTTACCCACGTTTTTACTTGTTTCTGTATTAGTGGCAACCTGGAAAAAAAAACAAAGTAAAGTAACTTTGCCCGTGCTTTGCCAGCATCTGCAGCACCCTACCCAGGCCACCTCTCATTTCTGTATCAGAACAAGGCACCGTCCACCCACTTGCCCAGATTGTTAGCATCTGCCAGAGTAAATCATTGCCCTCAGAAGCACATACTTGTGGTGCAATGAGTTGATGCTCACTCTGTGGTACACAGGGATGTAACTAGAAGTAACAAGATGAAATTAAGAGGAGCAATTTAGGCTGAATATCAACCTAACCTGGCAGGCCTCACCTGCGCAAGTATGTCATTCATTGCTTCACTTGAGTCATCATCATTTCGCCCCAGAATTCTTAGTAACCGCAGGATTCGCACCTGAAAAGACAAAAGGCAGCAAATTAAATCACATCTGGCATAAAGCAACTTTATGCAGTAGCCTCCGGTTAACTCATGGAAGAGTGCAGGAGAGAGAGATCAGATGCTGATAAATATGGCAAATTAAATCACAAGGCCCTCTGCTTAGAGCAGAGATGAGGATTTGAACTCTTCTCCCTCAATGAGGTCTTTCCCAGGAAGCAAGGATTTATACTAGGTTTAGGTCTCCATCCTCTAGCCAGAAGCACTCCCACTACAACCAAACAACTGATATGGATTGAATATGGATAACTATAAGCTTACTCCTCCTCCCATGAATTCGCACAATAGGTGAGGGAGTCAGAAACCAAGTCCCAAACACCGCACTGGAGACAGAGCTACCCGAGAGTTTTATTATCAATCCTTACCTGCAGGAAGGGGTCACTGATCCCAGACACGTCATGCTCTGGTGAATATCCAGACATGATAAGGTTCTTTAGAATACGAACTAACTGGGGTACAAGCTGTGAAGAAGAAAGATCCATCAGAAAGTATACTCATAACACTTGTCTTCCACACTTTTGATGTAGGGATCCAAGAATGAATCCTGAAGATCAGTGTACACATCCTTCCACACAGAACATCTCTGATTGCGCAGGCTGGGTTATCTGAACATATTGACACTGACATCTGGCCAGGACCTGAACACCATACTACAGAGCTACTCAGAGAGCTAAGCCCACTAGCCCAGAGGCATATAAAAAACAGAAGTGCTTCACATGTGAGGTTCATAGACAATGCCATGGAGAGTTCCCCCGCCATCAGCTGCTGAAAATAAGAAGAGGTGCTGGTCTTTCACAGGGTACTGTCCTTAGATCTTGCATTGGGGCTCTTTCACACCAGCTTCTGGCTGACTTAATCTAAGTTCCTTAGGGCCAGGACCAGCTTTTTGTTACATGTATGGAGTGCCTGGCACAGTGGGATCCCTGATGGGGGTCTTTAGGCGTTCCCACAACAGAAACAGATGTCATTATGGAGGTCTTAAGTTTGTCACTCTCCCCCAGCTACACCTCTACCCCGATATAACGCAACCCGATATAACACGAATTCTGATATAAACACGGTAAAGCAGCGCTTGGGGTGGGGGTGGGGGGGCTGCGCACTCCAGTGGATCAAAGCAAGTTCGATATAACGCAGTTTCACCTATAACGCGGTAAGATTTTTTGGCTCCCAAGGACAGTGTTATATCGAGGTAGAGGTGTAGCTGCAGGAAGGCGCTCTGTCTCTTCTCTTCTCCCCCCCGAAGACCCTCCAGGGTAGCAAAGGTGGAGAATTTCCACCACTCTACCTCCCACCCAGCCTCCAATAGTTGGGTAGTACCCCCAGTGAAGAGCTTCCCCAGGGCCTACCCACCTTCTCCTGCTCACAGCTTCCCCACACACCAGCAGCAACTTTTCAAAATGAGAGCTTAGGTTCTGCAGAAGTTGATGGCATTGATTCCTAGGGTCATCTCACCTTTCAGGAAAAGTGGCTCTTTCAGGGACTGCATGGGACTGTTTTTAGGAGACAAGTCATCTGCATGAGACAGTTTGCCTCAGTATACTCTAGCTCTTGGACTGGTAGTCATGGGTGTCTCACTACTCCATCCATCAATTTCAGGAAAAACTTCTTAACTGTAAGAACAGTAGGACAATGGAACAGAGTGCCCTGAGAAGTTGTGGAAGCTCCTTTACTGGAGGCTTTCAAAAAGAAGCTGGATAGCCACGTGTCTTGGATGGCTTAGACTAGGGGTGCCCAAACTACGGCCCACCAGAGCATTTCATAAGGCCCAGAGCCTGCTTCAACACAATATAGTAACGGCTGATTCATTAGCGTTTTGTTGTCATGTTTACATCATTTTATATTACACAAGTGCGTAAACAGACAATACTGTACATAAAAACCACCTATCTAAATACATACAAAACAAGCTGAACTTAAAATATAAATTAATAAAGGGGACTAAATCTTATTAAAATATGGAGACTCAGTTCGGCCCACAAAAGGTTGTGCTTAGGTTTGAGGCCCCCCTGTGTAATAAGGTTGGCACTACTGGTTTAGGTACATCAAATCCTGTATCTTGGCAGGGGGTTAGATTAGATGACCCTTGAGGTCCCTTCTAACCCTGTTCTGTAGCAGCACATACATTCCATGGGTGTACTCAGATTGGGATCACCAGCAACAGATAACACCCACCATAGTTCTCAGGTCAGGACTACTATGGACAGGTTGTGATGGGCCTCACAATAGTTGGAGTGATGAAATGGAAAACTATCACCACCACAATCCACCAAAACACTCTTGCTCACACACTAAAGACAGGCTGGGATAGCCATGGGGTGGGATCACATTTCCAGAGGGCAGGATACTGCACATCTCTCCAAGTTTCATTCTCTAGAAAACACGTTCTCATTTAAAGAAAAGTCTTGACCCGCTTGCCAGAACATGACATAATGCTTGTTAAAGCTGGTAGATCTCCAGGTAAATTAACTAAAGCGGTGAAGAAGTAATCTCTCTCTCTCATTCCACTCATCTTTCCATCTCAGAGCTGACATTAAGTAAAATAACCTAAGAAATAGGCAGTCAAATAGAATCCAAAAATGTGTTGGAGCTGGCTGTCCTGCTGAGACAGACTGAAGGCCAATTAAAGAGCAATGGGTGATTTGCAGGTGGGATGGCACTAGACCTGACTGGGCAGATTTCCATACCATATTAGAACTGCATTATTTTTCCTTTCACCTACGCCTCTATATATGCAGAATGAATACACTTCACCCCCATGTCCTCCAGCAGAACCTTCCCCGAAAGCCACCTCTGTCTTCCCCACAGGATTGTGCTGCAGCCACTCAGGTAGCTATTATTCCCCTTAGAGATCTGCCAGAGGCTAGCCATGGCAGAGTTTAGAGTGCCTGACAGAAGCTCAATCAGCAGCATTCTGCTGCAAATTTGAGATGGCTCTGCAAGAAGGAAACATCTCTCTCCTTGTAGTTTCTTGACTCTCCCTTCCTCCACCCTGGAGCATTTCAGCAATCGGACTTGTATATCACTGGAGGAGGTTGCTTCCCTTCAGATCTCAGAGGAGAGCAGGAGGACACTCCCCATACCCCCGGAATACAAAGTGCAGCTGACTGGGTGGTCTGCATAAACATTCTTGGAACCCTGCTTTGCATTTTCTTTGTTTTCTTACATACAACGCAAGTTACCAAAACTGATGACAGGACAAACATAGGCAAAGGCTACAGCCATAAAGATCAGTTGATGCCTACCCCACTCTGCTGATCCTTGACAGTCAGATACTTCCAGAAAATATGTGCAATGGATCTGTACTGAACAGTCCAGTGCTGCCTACTGAGCCCATGTGGTATGTGGTGGTCCATGCTCCACTGCATGTATCTGATTCCCAAGGCTGCTATAACCACTCCAGTGATGGAGTTCTTATCCCACTCCCCCTTATATACAGGAGAACATCTGAATTACCCAGGGCTGTCCCACTTTGCCAGTGTGAAGCAAAACACATCTTGTGGTAAGGAGAATACATCAAGGCTCCAGGGCAATCAGACTTTTTAAAAGAGGAACACAGGAAACTGCCTAAATTCCTCAAACAAGGAAGGGAGGGATCAAGATAGGTTCACAGTTTGGGAGAGGCCACAACTGAGATCCAGGGCTGCCATGGATATGGGAACTTAATGACAAGACAAAAACTGGACAACAATGAGTTTGTTAGACAAGTATAGCATAGCTAGCACATGGCATTAATCACAACTGCAGTGTTAGTGCACAGTGCCTCCATGTGGTGACTGGACACACAGAAGCCTCTACAGATCCAATGAAAGCATGCACCATCTAGAAGAGTTAACTCTTACCTTTTCATTCTAACATACAGCAGGAGTCCAAACAGACAAAAGGGATAAAACAGACGAAGCAGGCATTAGGAACAGATCAGTGTCATACTATTCACAGCATAAAACACCACAAGAAAGATGGCTAGAAGAAAGGGCCACCAAAAAGAAGCCCTAGTGCACAAAGTCGTTGGACTCAACTCCTCATCGCTTACCCCAGGACTCAGCCACCTCCTAAGTAGTGACAGTGATGGGCAATGGCTCAGGATGACACTACTGCCCCCATAACATTAACCCCAGCTCTAGCACACATAAAATGCACCAGCAAAGGGGGTGCCTGTCTGAGGTCCCTGCGAGCAAACCTAGGACTTGCAGGAAGAGTATGTTGAGAACTGTGCACACAGGCAGAAGACTCCTCTCAGGATTTTTCAGTGGAGCAACTGGCCAGTTGCTTTCTTCTGGCTCATTTGGTTCCCAATTCCCCCTTTGCCCAAAGGAATCTGAACTGTACACCAAGAACGCCTTCCAAATCATTCTGGAAGGAAATCTTTATAATTTGGCAGTTGTTAAGTTCTGAAAGCAGCAGATACAGCAAGAGCGATTACAGCAGGCAGTGACAAGAGGCATGGGCTAGGACAGTGTGCTAGAAGACAAAAACACTGCTGACTCAAACTCCTACCCGCCCTGGGAAAAATGCCCCTTATTACACGCTGTGTGCAATGTGGACAGGTTAGCTATACTTAGGCTGAAGCATTAGGTTTTTAACCAGTAAATGTTGGTAAACGTCTATTTCATCATACACATACACAAACCAATGAAAAAATATTTCCATCAATGATAACCGAAATTTACAGGCAAAGTAAGAAAAATGCTGCTTGAGAACTAATGAGAGTTTGATTTAAGAGTATTTACTTTGTATATTTTGACACATAAGAACGGCCATACTGGGTCAGACTAATGGTCCAGCTAGCCCAGTGTCCTGTCTGCCAACAGTGGCCAATGCCAGGTGCCCCAGAGGGAATGAACAGAACAGGACAGTTTACTGAGTGATGCATCCCCTAATGTCCGCTCCCAACTTCTGGCAATCAGAGGCCAGGGACACCCAGAGCATGAGGTCGCATCACTGGCCATCTTGGCTAATATCCATTGATGGACCTATCCTCCAGGAACTTATCTAATTCTTTTTTGAACCCAGTTATACTTTTGGCCTTCACAACATACCCTGGCCACAAGTTCCACAGGTTGACTGTGCGTTGGGTGAAAAAGTACTTCCTTATGTTAGTTTTAAACCTGCTGCCTAATTAATTGGTTCTTGTGTTATGTGAAGGAGTAAATAACACTTCCTTATTCACTTTCTCTACACCAGTCATGATTTTATAGACCTCTGTCATATGCCCCCTTAGTCGTCTCTTTTCCAAGCTGAAAATTCCCAGTCTTATTAATCTTCTCTCATATGGAAGCTGTTCCATACCCCTAATCATTTTTGTTGCCCTTCTCTGCACGTTTTCTGATTCTAATATATCTTTTTGGAGATGGGACAAACAGAACTGAATTCAACGTGTGGGCATACCATGGATTTATATAGTGACATTATGATATTTTCTGTCTTATTATTTATCTCTTTCCTAGTGGTTCCTAACAGACTGTTACTGTTTCTGACTGCCGGTGCACATGCAGCAGCTGTCTTCAAAGAACTATCCACAATGACTTTAAAGATCTCTTTCTTGAGTGGTAACAGCTAATTTAGATCCCATCATCCTGTATATATAGTTGGGATTATGTTTTCCAGTGTGCATTACCTTGTATGTATCAACATTGAATTTCATCTGCCATTTTGTTGCCCAGTCACCCGGTTTTGTGAGATCCCTTTGTAACTCTTTGCAGTCTGCTTTGGACTTAACTATGTGATGTTGACAATTTGTATTTTAATGAGTATAAAGTTTTAACCTTTTGAATCTTAGTTTCTACTATCATTAAATAATTGTCTATTCCCCCTACTGTCTGACACCCTCCCCACAATTTTGCACAACTATGAACATTTGATAAAAGTAGATAAAATGCTTAAAATAAACATTGATATTATAGATCAAAATAATGAAAAATAAAAATTGAATTCTGCCAAGCCTAGCTGTACTATGAAAACCTCAATTCTGCCTTTTCCTGAGTGGAATGTATAAACGGTAAGGTTAACAGTGTAAGCTTGTGATTTTAGTTCCCCATCTTAGATAAAAAAGAAAAAGGAGATTAAACTTTATCCCACTTCAGATGTCTCTGATGCAATCAGCTACATGAGGAATAATGCATTTACGGGACTTTCATCACAGGAGTTGCTGCAACTTTAACTCTGGGACAAGTTTCACAGACTTCATGCACATAAGTGATTTGTCAGTATCTTATAATTTACCCCCTCCCATGCTCACAAGGAGACTCAAAGACAAACCCCATGGAAAACTTCTAATTTAATTATTTGATTATATTGTGTGACACAGTTTTTGAAGCTGAAAGCCTGCATTATCATCATGTGCCTCATTTAAAATTAGCTGCACAGATTTCGCTCTAACTTGTGGACACATCCTGTTGGCTAAGACCAAGGATGGAAGTGTCAGCCTAGAAGAAGCATGTAAACATTAGCTATCGGCGATACTAATGCACAGTTTGTACTTACCTTTCTGAAGTGTGATAACATGTCTGGGCTTCTCTCACACATCTCTGTGAGGAGGACAACTGATGTGTGAAGAACACCTACAAGGCCAGAAACAAGTCTAGTTATTTAGTTTTCACTTATAAAGGCTCTAGGCACCTGACAAAAAAAATTTAAAATGAAAGCCATAAAGGAAAAATAGCAGCAGCAATCCCACAAAACATCTGCCACCTGAAACACACACACCCCCGCAAATGCCTCCAACAAGAACATAAAAATGGCTATAGTGGGTGAGACCAATGGTCCATCTAGCCAGTATCCGGCTTTCCAACTGGCCAATGCAAGATGCTTGAGAGGAAGGGAACAGAACAAGGTGATTTTGAGTGACCCATTGCCTGTAGTCCAGTCCCAGCTTCTAGAAGTTGGAGGTTTAGGCACACTTTGTGTCCCTGACCATCTTGGCTAATAGCCATCGATTGAACTATCCACCAGGAACTTATCTAATTGTTTTTTTGAACTCAGTTATACTTCTGACCTCCACAACATCCCCTGGCAACAAGTTCCACAGGTTGATAGTGTGTTGTGTGAAGAAGTGCTTCCTTACGTCTGTTTTAAACCTACTGCCTATTAATTTCATTGGGTGAACCCTCCCCCCGGTTCCTGTGTCATTGGAAGGGGTAAGCAACACCTCCCTCTTCTTTCTCTGTACCATTCATGATTTTACAGACCTCTATTACATCCCTCAGTTGTCAGGGGGAGGGATAGCTCAGTGGTTTGAGCATTGGCCTGCTAAACCCAGGGTTGGGAGTTCAATCCTTGAGGGGGACACTTAGGGATCTGGGGCAAAATCAGTACTTGGTCCTGCTAGTGAAGGCAGGGGGCTGGACTCGATGACCTTTCAAGGTCCCTTCCAGTTCTAGGAGATGGGATATCTCCATTAATTTATTTTATTTTATTTTATTTGTCTCTTTTCCAAGCTGAAAAATCCCACTCTTTTTAATCTTTCCTCATATGGAAGCTGTTCAATACTCCTAATTATTTTCATTGCCCTTCTCTGCACCTTTTCCAACACTAATATATCTTTTTTGAGGTGAGGTTACCAGAACTGCACACAGAATTTAAGGTGTGGGTGTACCATGAATTCATATAGCAGGATCATGGTATTTCCTGTTTTATTATTCATCCCTTCCCTAATGGTTCATAACATTTTGTTAGCCTTTTTGACAGTCACTGCACATTGAGCAGATGTTTTCAGAGAACTATCTGCAATGTCTTCAAGATCTCTTTCTTGAGTGGTAACAGCTAATTTAGACCCCATCATTTTGTATGTATAGTTGGGATTATTTTTTCCAATGTGCATTACTTTGCATTTATCAACACTGAATTACATCTGCCATTCTGTCACCCGGTTTAGTGAGATCCCTTTGTAAGTCCAAAGCTGACTGCAAGGAGTTAGCTATCTTGAGTAATTTTGCCACCTCACTGTTCACCCCTTTTTCCAGATCATTTCTGAATATGCTGACTAACAGGTCCCAGTACAGATCCTTAGGGGACCCTGCTATTTTCCTCTCTCCATTGTAAAGACTAACCATTTACTCCTACCCTTTGGTTCCTATCTTTTAGTCAGTTACTGATCCATGAGAGGATCTTCCCTCTTATCCCATGACTGCTTAGTTTGCTTAAGAGTCTTTATTGAGGGACCTTACCAAAGGCTTTCTGAAAGTCGAGGTACACTATATCCACTGGATTATCCTTGTCCACACGTTTGTTTATACCTTTAAATTCTAATAGATTGGTGAGGCATGATTTCTCTTTACAAAAGCCGTGGTGACTCTTCCCCAACATATCACGTTCATCTATGTGTCTGATAATTCTGTTCTTTACTATAGTTTCAACCAATTTTCCTGGCATTGAAGTCAGGTTTACTAGCCTGTAATTGCCAGGATCGCCTCTGGAGCCTTTTTTAAAAATAGGCATTAATTAGATACCAGCCAGTCATCTGCCACAGAGGCTGATTTAAGTGATAAATTGCAAAGAGGCACTGCATTTGCAGCATGCCCTGAAGAGCACTCGATTGTTATGTACTGTGTGTATGAGAGTAGCAGCAATACAGGCCATGAGAAAGAGAGAGAGACACCCTGCCAAAAAAAGGCTTAGGACTTATCTACACTTTGAGCACTACAGTGGCACAGCTGCAGCTGAGCCATTGTAGCACTTCAGCGTAGACACTACCTACAGGTGGTTCTGGCCCTGCGTTTGGGAACTGGGGGTTCTGGATTATGGCCAGAAGGTGGGCATGGCTGTTTTGGGTCCCAGCAAGTGGGGTTCACGGGTCTTTATGGAGAATGCCTGCCAGCAGCTCTATGTCTCATGCACTAAAGAGGCTCCAACTTACATGCCTCTGAATAGAGTCAGTTTCACACAGGGAGGCAGGTTCCAAGCCATTCAGGGCTTTATAGGTCAAAACCAACAAGCAATCGGTGCAAAGAACTGGAGTTGTGTGCTTGCAGTAGATTGCTCCTCTCTATTAAGTGGGCTAAGAAAATCATTAGATGTCTGGAGAAACTGAAAAGACAGATAGTTTATGTAGGAGACAAACAAGGGGGGCAGGATTGAGGGATCCAAAATTAACAAATGGGTACAGAAGCTCATTCGGGTGCTCCTATTCACCCTTTTATAATACAAGAACAAGGCGATATTCAACAAAACTGAAACAGAAATTTAAAACTGAGGACAGAAGAGAACGCTCCATCAACCTGAGGGACTCACTACCACCAGATATCACTGAAGCCAAAAACTTACTAAGATTCAAAAAAGGATTAGATGTTTATACAGCTAAAATCACTCTCAGTTACATTAGTTAAAATGAGATTACATTAAAGATATAAACCTTAATGGCTCTATGACATAAGGCAAGCACTAATGACTTAGGTTAAGAAAAAGCTTTCCCTAATTCCCACTTAGATTTCTTGCCCCTAGCATCTGGTAGGCGACTGGCTGGGAAAGGATAGTTCGTTAGATGTACCATTAGAGTAATCCAGCATGGCAATTCTTATGTTAATAAATGACATTGTTTATTATTTTGCACTAGTATGAGCTTCTAAGTGGATTTAAGGGGCACCTCCTGATCAGGCGCAGATGAGACGCACCATCCTGGTCACTTTTGCTATTTCATCATCTAAACGCAAGCTGAGCATCTAACAAGACCCTCAAAGTGACAAGCTGTGGGCACACACTAAAAAAGCAGATGATATTTTTGCTCTATTCTCCAGTTGCTTCCTCCAACCTACCATCAACATTTGACTTATCTAGACTGACCTTCAATCATTTACATTGAATCAACAGTTGTACAAATATTTTCTTCTTTCATCCACGACCCAGTCTGACCAGCTACTGAAATGCTCCACTGCAAGAGCCTATACTCATTCCTTTTCCTTTTAGTTAAAAAAGGGCATGGCCTAGATTGTAGGCCCAACCCAGATCAACATTTCACCAGCCGTCAACTTGCAGTCAAAGTAACTCTTAGCAGCCCCGTGGGGAGATGCTCAAACAAGTTGCTTTTTGTTTTTAATTACCAGCTGCCTACAATTACAACCCCATAAGCAGTCCCACAATTCCAGAGAAGAGGGAGGAGATCTGATGGGCAGGCAGAAACATCTGGAGGAGATGGCAGACTTGGTATCTGCCCCTGTGATGTAGGGGTTATTCCAAATTTGTTGGTAAAGCCCATGTTTTAGCTGTTCTGCTGGACCCTGAGCAATGGGCAAAAATGGTTTCCCTTCCCTGCTATTTTTACATTTGGGTAGGATGCTGCAGCCTTCCATTTTGGACACAGTCTTCTCTCTTTTGTAACCACTGGAGTTGCCCCGAAAGACACTCAAACTTCAGCTCACACAAAACGCCAGCCTGCTTGCTCAGCAATGCTTGTCACAGGGAGCATGCAACATCCATGTCCCAGAGTCTATATTAAACCATTTCCAGGTGCACTTAAAAGTCTCATTTTTGGCCTACAAAGAGTTCTACAGTTGGTGCACAAGCTCCTTTAGTCCTGCTGATTGCCTGACACCAAGATGTTCTAGGAGGTTGATGCCTGGTCGTTTTCAAAAAGCAGGCCTCAGATCTTCATAAGAATAGCCAGACTGGGTCAGACCAAAGGTCCATCTAGCCCAGTATCCTGTCTTCTGACAGTGGCCAATGCCAGCTGCCCCAGAGGGAATGAACAGAAGAGGTAACGATCAAGTGATCCATCCCGTCGCCCATTCCCAGTGTGACAAAATCAGGCCGGACAGCTGCAAGAGGGTCTTGGAAGGCCGATATGTGAGCCCTAGAATGTTAAAGGCCCTTTTTCCTACAAGTTGAGAAGGGCTTACCTCAGGTCAGTCAGGGACACCTGAATCCAATTAAGGGCTGCCTGAGACCTTTACAAAAACCCTCCTCTGGGCAGAGAAACAGGGGAGAGAGAGAGAAGGGGACAACCTGCTGCCAGGCTAGTGGCAGCAGGGAAATAAGCTGCTCCAGGCTGAGAGGCTGTGCTCCTTCCCATGGGGGAAAACAGCAAAACCTGAGTGCCTGCTAGGGGAAGGACTGACACCCCAGGGCAACCAACAGGGAGACACCCTGCCCCAACGAGGAGGCAGCGAAAGGTATCCCCCAGTGGTTTTGTGTTTATCAGACTGTTTCCTTTTTGTTTGGTGGAGGATCACCCCTTAGGCCAACCCTCAGGCCTGCCCTGAAAATACGACCAAGGGAGCACAGAAGGGGGAAGGCAAAGCCTGCCCTGAGTGGAGCGGATTACCCCAGGCCCACCACGGCCAGAGGGGGAAGCGCAAAATCTGGCGAGACGAAGGAGGTGCCTTGCCACACCAGCTTCTGGCAAACAGAGAGTAGGGACACCATTCCTGCCCATCCTGGCTAATAGCCATTGATGGACCTATCCTCCATGAACTTATCTACTTCTTTTTTGAACCCTACTATAGTGTTGGCCTTCACAACATCCCCTGGCAAAGAGTTCCACAGGTTGACTATGCGTTGTGTGAAGAAATATACTTCCTTTTGTTTGTTTTAAACCAGCTGCCTATGAATTTCATTTGGTGACCCCTAGTTCTTGTGTTATGAGGAGTAAATAACACTTCCTTATTCACTTTCTCCACACCAGTCATGATTTTATAGATCTCTATCATATCTCCCCTTAGTTGTCTCTTTTCCAAGCTGAAGAGTCCCAGTCTTATTAATCTCTCCTCACATGGAAGCCGTTCCATACCCCTAATCATTTTTGTTACACTTTTCCAATTCCAATATATCTCTTTTGAGATGGGGCGATCAAGATCTGCACTCTTCTGCTGATCTGACAGATTATGAGGTGGCTTCACAGTACAATGCAAAGCCCTCCTGACATAATACTGGAGCTGACTGAAGTTCATTTTTCTTGGTACGTAAGGGAGGGAAGGAGAGCAGGTTACTGGGATTCAGGAGACCCTGGGCCCAATTTCTTACTCTGCCAAAGACTTCCTGTGTGACCTTGGAAAAGTCACAGTTCCTCACTTGTAAAAACAGGCACACTAATCCTTCCCTGCCTCACAAGGGTGCTGTGAGGATAAATATATTAAAGACTGTGAGGTGCTGATACTGTTACCATTTTAATTAGTCCCTGCACTAAGTACTCCAATTAGTGCATTTTAAAACCTAAATAAGTTCACAATGTCCACATGTAGCACAGTCCACAAGCAACCCGCCCTTCTCTTCCCCCACAATCCCCCAGGTGTGCTGCAGCCTAACACCCCAATGAAATAAAATGACATGAACATGTTCACTAGAGAAGGAAACAAATGTTTACTTGGCTACCAGAGATACTGCTGCAGCTATGCATTGGTTTAAATGGGAAGGAACTACTTGTTAGGGCCACTCTCCACACAAGAGCCTCAGCTCTGAAACACAGCCTCTATTTGTGACCCCTTTATGGCATGCTTTAATGCCCATCTATATCCCAACGATACTGCGTAGCCAGATATAGAAGAATGGTTTCAGTCAAAGATTCTGTCATCTGAGTGCTGGGTTATGTGAATGGGCACGAAGTCAATTGTTTGGATATTTATCCTTATTTTAAATACATAATTATACAAGTGCTTCCAGCTTGGAAAACAGATGTGAAAAATAAAGTAAGTACATTTCCAAAAGGAAGTCTTGTTTCAAGCTTGCAAAAAGTTACTCTAAACAGAGTACGAATCGGTTTTAAAATGCAGTTACGATCCAAAAAGCAATTATGTAAAGATGGCCCTTTCTTACCCAGCAATCTGCTGTGCAACTTAAGAACTGTCTGATTACTCTGCTACAGTTAGCACTGCAGAGATCTCTCAGCTTTGGGAATGCAAGCTGAACTCCATTCTGCTTCATCCATCAGTTCCAAGTTAACAGTAATAAACAGTAATCATCTCAGACAGAAGCTGACCTTTCAGATCCCAAGTGGAGTTTGCAACCCTACCAGCTAGAAAATCTTTTGCCTTGCACAAAAAGCAAGAGTGACCTGGAGTCAGAGAGACTTAATGGGGAACCTCAGAGTGCCATCCTTACAGAGGAGAAACATACCACGAATTACATAATACAGTTTGCTAGAGTCCCAGATTCACCATATTTACTCTGTATGTGTTTCACCTGTCTTGAAATGAGAGCAGCAGGTACTTTGATAAATGAACAGAAAGACCATTTGATTACCCTGTAGCCTGTGCTGTGTAATTTCCTGCAGGAGCAAGAATCACATATAGCTCTATGCCTCTTGTAGCACACGGGACATTTGCTCTCTTTCTACAGAACTGGAAGGACACCGATCAGAAAACTGTATGACAAGTTAGATGGTGGGTGTGCACCACCCCTGCATGGAGGAGCATTGCCTGCTGACATTACCATGGTTCTTCTCATTCAGTAGGTTTTTGGTGGCTGGCAGGAACATCTCCATGAGTTCAGGCACCTTCCTAATAACATGCACAGCACACAGTGCTGCCTGCAAGAGAAGAGAAACTCAGTTAGCACACCCCTCCCTGTCACTGACTGCCTGCAGACTCCAAGCTTAACCATCTGCGGGCCAGAAACAGAGACTTCTTACGAGGATCCACTTCTATATTAGAGCTAATTTGCACACTTAACTCACCTGGAAACGTGTTAACAAGTACATGTGCAAGAACGTCTCTATACTGAGAAAATCCTGGCCAATGCCTTATGGATTTGTTAGTTCTGAACACACTGGGACAAGAGTTCTATTCTGTCCAGACCACAGATACCACCCATGCTTTACCTGCATTGCAGATAAAGGGAGGTCTTTGGACGCTAGTTATCATGCTAGTACCTGTACTCTCAGAGAAATAACTTGCTGATGTGCCGTATGCCATCCAGCACACTAAATATTAAAAGTATCCCCCCCTTCCTTCTGTCCCAGGCTTTAGATTGTAAAGAAGAAGTTTGGAAACTTCCTAAGGTACCTTTTTCCTTAGGTAAGAGTTGGATGTTTTGAGGAGTTTCTCCACTTCTCCTGCCAGGTCTCTGCACATCTCAGAGGAGCCCATGCAGCCGAGGGTGCAGAGTGCCAGCCCCTGCACATACTGCGTGCTGTGATTAAGGTCACTGCAAAAGAGACCAAGAACAAGCCTGTCAGCACGTGCACTTTACAGGACACAGGTGCAGGGAACTCTGCACATCAAGAAGCGAAACAGAATGCAGGTAAGCTGTGAGGCAAAGAAGTTAGTTATGTATGTTCCAAGGCAGCTGGGCAGTTGAGTAAGAATGGGACGCTTCAGACACACGTGGCATAGTCGCCCACCACCACAGACTCACCTCTGGAGACTTCAGGTATAACTACAGTCACAAGTGAAATGGGCTGAATGACAGCAACACCAGTGCCTGGAGCCCAGCCCAGGAGAAACAGAGGCATGCAGAGCTCCACCCTACGTCACACCTGTATCTAAGGCCTGGTCTACACTACGAGTTTAGGTCGACTTTAGCCGCGTTAAATCGACTTAAGCCTGGACACGTTTACACTATGAAGCCCTTTCTGTCGACTTAAAGGGCCCTTTAAACCGGTTTCCTAACACCACCTCGACAAGGGGATTAGCGATAAAATCGGCCTTAGGGGGTCGGAATTGGGTTAGTGTGGACGGAATTCGACATTACTGGCCTCCGGGAGCTATCCCACAGTGCTTCATTGTGACCGCTCTGGACAGCACTCTCATCTCAGATGCACTGGCCAGGTAGACAGGAAAAGCCCCGCGAACGTTTGAATTTCATTTCCTGTTTGCTCAGCGTGGAGAGCACAGGTGACCATGCAGAGCCCATCAGCACAGGTAACCATGATGGAGTCCCAGTCCCAGTCCCAGGATCGCAGAAGAGCTCCAGCCTGGACCGAACGGGAGGTACAGGATCTGATCGCCATCTGGGGAGATGAAGCAGTGCTCGCCGAACTCCGAAACAGTAAAAGAAACGGCAAAACATTAGAAAAGATCTCCAAGGCCATGAAGGACAGAGGCCATAACAGGGACGCGCGGCAGTGCCGCGTGAAAATTAAGGAGCTAAGGCAAGCCTACCACAAAGTCAGAGACGCAAACGGAAGGTCCGGGGCAGAGCCGCAAACATGCCGCTACTACGCGGAGCTGCATGCCATTCTAGGGCGTGCAGCCACCACTAGCCCAAGCGTGTTCTATGAGTCCCTCTCTGCAAACGGGGAAGCGGGTTCGGCGGACGAGGAAGATGAGGATGGAGAGAACATAGATAGCTCACAGCAGCAAGGAAGCGGAGAAACCAGTTACCCCAACAGCCAGGATATGTTTGTCACCCTGGACCTGGAAACAGTAACCCCCGAACTGACCCAAGACCCTGAGGGCACACAGGGGACCTCTGGTGAGTGTACATTTGCAAAAATTACACATGGTTTAAAAACAAGCGTGTTTAATGATTAATGATTAATTTGCCCTGGCAATCGCGGCCAGTACAGCTACTGGAAAAGTCTGTTAACGTGTATGGGGATGGAGCGGAAATCCTCCAGGGACATCTCCAGAAAGCTCTCCTTCATGTACTCCCAAAGCCTTTGCAAAAGGTTTCTGGGGAGGGCTGCCTTATCCCGTCCGCCATGGTAGGACACTTTACCACGCCAGGCCAGTAGCACGTAGTCTGGAATCATTGCATAACAAAGCATGGCAGCGTATGGTCCCGGTGTTTGCTGGCATGCAGACAACATCCATTCCTTATCTCTCTTTGTTATCCTCAGGAGAGTGATATCATTCACGGTCACCTGGTTAAAATGGGGCAATTTTATTAAGGGGACATTCAGAGGTGCCCCTTCCTGCTCTGCTGAACAGAAATATACCCCGCTGTTAACCACGCGGTGGGGGGGGTGGGGGGTTGAAGTGACCATCCCAGAGAATTGGGTGTGTGGGGGAGGGGAGTTAGTTGGGTTTGTGCTGCATGTTAAACCTGAAATCGCAGCCCCTCCTTTTACATTGCAAACCCATTTTAAATGGCACGGGTGCTTGGTATGGGAAATGAGGGCAGAACTGTTTGAAACCATCCCCACATGTTAAGAAGGTTAAAAAAGCCCAAAGACTATATGTCTTACCATGGCTGCCTGCAAGCTGAAATCTGTGTCCTGGCACTGCGTGAGTGATCTCTCACACCAAACCAGGAGACTCTCAATATAAGAGGAAAAATGCGACCTTGTAACGAAAGCACATGTGCTGTGTGATGTTGTGAACAGCAAAATCTAACGTGAAAGAGTCTACCCATTGTTCTCTAAAATGTATCTTTTTTAACAACCTCTCCCTTCTCCACCAGCTGCAAATCTTACTCCTTCGCAGAGGCTAGTGAATATTCGAAGAAGGAAGCGAAGGACGCGTGACGAAATGTTTACTGAACTTCAGACTGCCTCCCACGCTGACAGAGCACAGCTGAATGCGTGGAGGCAGTCAATGACTGATTTTAAAAAAGCCCAATATGAGCGAGAGGAGAGGTGGCGTGCTGAATCGCGGGCTGAAGAGGAGAAGTTGCGTGCTGAAACGCGGGCTGAAGAGGAGAGGTGGCGTCAACTTGTAATCAGAAAGCAAGAGTCGATGCTCCGGCTGCTGGAGCATCAAAGTGATATGCTTCTGCGTATGGTTGAGCTGCAGGAAAGGCAGCAGGAGCAGAGAACGCCGCTACAGCCCCTCTGTAACCAGCAGCCCTCCTCCCCAAGTCCCATTGCCTCCTCACCCAGACGCCCAAGAACACGGTGGGGGGGCCTTCGGCCACCCACTCACTCCACCCTAGATGATTTCCATAGCAATAAGTTTTAAAGTTTTAAATTGGAGTGTGTCCTTTTCCTTCCCTCCTCCCCCACCCATCCCGGGCTACCTTTCCAATTATCCCCCTAGTTGTGTGCTGAATTAATAAAGAATGCATGAATGTGAAGCAACAATGACTTTATTGCCTCTGCAAGTGGTGCTCGAAGGGGGGAGGGTAGTAGGGGAGGGTGGGGTGGTTGGTTTGCAGGGAAGTAGAGTTAACAGGGTGGTGGGGGAGGGGCAGAGGGTTCATCAAGGAGCAACAAACAGAAGTTTCACTCCGTAGCCTGGCCAGTCACAAAACTGGTTTTCAACGCTTCTCTGATGCGCACCGCGCCCTGCTGTGCTCCTCTAACCGCCCTGGTGTCTGGCTGCGCGTAATCAGCGGCCAGGCGATTTGCCTCAACCTCCCACCCCGCCATAAATGTCTCCCCCTTACTTTCACAGATATTGTGGAGCGCACAGCAAGCAGCAATAACAATGGGGAGATTCTTTTCGCTAAGGTCTGAGCGAGTCAGTAAGCTGCGCCAGCGCGCTTTTAAACGGCCAAATGCACATTCCACCACCATTCGGCACTTGCTCAGCCTGTAGTTGAACAGGTCCTGACTACTGTCCAGGCTGCCTGTGTACGGCTTCATGAGCCATGGCATTAAGGGGTAGGCTGGGTCCCCAAGGATCACGATAGGCATTTCAACATCCCCAATGGTTATTTTCTGGTCCGGGAAGAAAGTCCCTTCCTCCAGCTTTCGAAACAGAAGAGACTGCCTGAAGACGCGAGCATCATGTACCCTTCCCGGCCAGCCCACGTTGATGTCGGTGAAACGTCCCTTGTGATCCACCAGGGCTTGCAGCAGCATTGAAAAGTACCCCTTGCGGTTTATGTAGTCGGCGGCTTGGTGCGCCGGTGCCAAGATAGGGATATGGGTTCCGTCTATGGCCCCACCACAGTTTGGGAATCCCATTGCAGCAAAGCCATCCACTATGGTCTGCACGTTTCCCAGAGTCACTACCCTTGATATCACCAGGTCTCTCATTGCCCTGGCAACTTGGATCACAGCAGCCCCCACAGTAGATTTGCCCACTCCAAATTGATTCCCGACTGACCGGTAGCTGTCTGGCGTTGCAAGCTTCCACAGGGCTATCGCCACTCGCTTCTCCACTGTGAGGGCTGCTCTCATCCTGGTATTCTGGCGCTTCAGGGCAGGGGAAAGCAAGTCACAAAGTTCCATGAAAGTGCCCTTACGCATGCGAAAGTTTCGCAGCCACTGGGCATCGTCCCAGACCTGCAACACGATGCGGTCCCACCACTCTGTGCTTGTTTCCCGGGCCCAGAATCGGCGGTCCACGGCATGAACCTGCCCCAGTAACACCAAGATTTCCACATTGCTGGGGCCTGTGCCTTGTGAGAGGTCCATGTCAATTTCCTCATCACTATCGTCGCCGCGCTGCAATCGCCTCCTCCTCAGCTGGTCCTGGTTTGGCTTTGGCATGTCCAGGAGGCTCTGCATGTTTTCCAGGACAATGCGCGTGGTGTTCATAGTGCTCAGAATTGCCGCGGTGATCTGAGCGGGCTCCATGATCCCAGTGCTGGCTATGGCGTCTGGTCTGAAAAAAGGCGCGAAAGTAGTATCTGACGGACCAGGGGAAGAAGGGAGGGAGGGAGAGAGGGAGGGAGGGGCGAGTGACACCGCGTACAGGTACAGGGAATGAAAATCAAGAAAGGTGGCTTTGCATCAGGGAGAAACACAAACAACTGTCACACAGAATGCCCCCCCCCCCCCAAAGATTGAACTCAAAAGCCTGGGTTTAGCAGGAGGGAGGGGGGAAGCAAATGAATGGAGAATAAATCTATTTTTTACATCTTAAGACGACGGCGCAGCATGACTGATAGCCCTTGGCATTTTCTGGGTGCTTGGCAGCAAATACTGGGCGCTTGGCAGTAAGCCTTCAGGTCTATTGCACCATCTGATACCCACTGCAGTACGACAACGATGGATACCAATCGTAATATGCTATCTACTGCCCAAAAGGCAAGGGGTTGCTGCTGTGTAGCAATCTAGCCCCACGTCTGCCAGCCCCATGTCTGCCAGCACCCAGATCGCCATCGGCCTCTTCTGGGTGCTTAGCAGACAATACTGGGCACTTGGCAGAAAATAGCATACTACGACTCTGCTAACGTGCAATGAGCCAGCAGGGCGCCTGGCAGAAAATAGCATACTATGACTGATAACCATCATTGTCTGACCGGGTGCCCATGATCGACAGCCACTGCAGTACGACGACGACGGTTACCAGTCGTAATAAACCATCTTCTACCAAAAGGCAAGGGGCTGGTGCAATGCAGCCCCACGGCTGCCAGCCCCACAGCTGCCTGCACCCAGATCGCCAATGAAGGCTACCAGTCATGCTGCACCGTCTACCGCCAAAAGGCAGTAAGCTGCTGCTGCTGTTTAGCAATGCAGTCCCATGTTTGCCGGCACCCGGAAGAGATATGGTGACGGTAAGCTGAGCTGAGCGGGCTCCATGCTTGGCGTGGTATGTTGTCTGCACAGGTAACCCAGGTAAAAAGGCGCGAATCTATTGTCTGCCGTTGCTGTGACGGCGGGGGAGGGGCCTGACGCAATGTACCCAGAACCCCTCGCGGCACTGCTTTGCATCATCCGGGCATTGCGATCTCAACCCATAATTCCAATGGGCGCCGGAGGCTCCGGGAACTGTGGGATAGGTACCATAGTGCAATGCGCCGGAAGTCGACGCTAGCCTCGGTACTGTGGACGCGGTCCGCCGACTTCATGCACTTAGAGCATTTTAGGTGAGGACACACACAATCGGCTGCATACAACCGGTTTCTATAAAACCGGCTTCTATAAATCCGACCTAATTCTGTAGTGTAGACATAGCCTAAGCAACAGTTGACTGAACTGGCAGGTGAAAGCACAGGGCTCAAAAGCCATCAGAAGAGCGGGGGAAATGCCACTGTTGCAGACACCACGCTCTGTGCTGCCCCAGGCAGAGAGGCAGGCCCTGAACCCATTCCTGCTTCAGCAGAAACACACAAACCAGCCACAACAAAACAACTTTGCAGCGAAGGATCCCAGCCCTTGACAAACAACAGGGAACTGTCTACAGCCATTACACTCACTTCACATAGCAGGGGACAGTGTGAACAGCTAGCCAATCCTGGGCATTACAAGGAAAAAGGGAATTTCAGATGTGTAGAGCTTCCCAAGTGATCCCCTCTGACCCCCAGACTCTTCCTCCCGGAGGGAGGAGGGATAGCTCAGTGGTTTGAGCATTGGCCTGCTAAACCCAGGGTTGTGAGCTCAATCCTTGAGGGGGCCATTTAGGGATCTGGGGCAGGGATCTGGTGCAAAAATCTGTCTGGGGATTGGTCCTGCTTTGAGCAGGGGTTGGACTAGATGACCTTTTGAGGTCCCTTCCAACCCTGATATTCTATGATCCTAAGAGGAAACAGGGCATGTGCCTCTCATCCCAGGCCCCTCTCCCTCTGTCCAGGTGAGTGACAGGAATTCCTGCTCAGAGGAGATGCGGGTGGGGAAGGGGAAAGACATGCTGTCAGAACCGGGTCATGGGCAGCCTGTGAGTATGGAGTGAGTTGGTCAGTATTGGGGCCGAAGGTCAGAGATCAATCCGGGACTAGGTCAAAACTAAAGTCAGAGTCCATTACCAAATTGAGAGTGTGCAGTCAGAATCGGGGACAGGCCAGGTCAGGATATTTCACTGGGGTCAGCATGGGGTCAGCAATGGTCTGAGGCTAGAGACAGTAAAACAGGATCAGGGTTGGGATGCGAGCCTAGATCAAAAGCCGGGAGGTCTGCATTGCTCAGACAACTCTAGGAAAGGGCTTCCTGATTTAGATGGAGAGTGCCAGCCTACCAGGGAATCATGGAGAGCTGTCACTCATGCCCCATAGGGTGGGACTTCCTGCAGGATTTAGCCTCCCAGTTCCTCTTCGTGGCAACTGTGCCTAGGCCCTGTGGTTTCTTACATCACTCCCCCCCTCTTCAGGGCCCTTCTTTTCAGATTGCTGCGAGTTACAAAATTTCGGGATCCATTTGCTGCACTTCCCAATAATATTCGGTATACTGTGGTTGGAGGAGCATGACCTGCATATCTCCAGGAGGGGGAAGAGCATGGGACAGGACGGGGAAGAACTGGGCTTCTCTGGATGAACCTCATGAAATTCTCTTACCAGGTTGAGGGCGTGGACATGGGAGGCAGGTTGTCAAGTAAGCTCTTCAAGTCTATATGCTTCCCAGTCTACAAGGTAGGACAGGTGTCCCCAGGTGCATATGGAATTAAGGGTGGCATGCACCTCATACTCTTTGTAGTCCTGGACTTTGACCAGTAGAAATGGAGGAGTGGTTTGGCCAGGGAAGGGGTTATCACTGTAGGATTTTAGGAGGGACATGTGGAGAACACATGGAATGTACCTTAAGGGATCAGGGATCAGCTGTAATTTGAAAGCGACAGAGTTGACTTGCTGGCAGACCCAGAGGGTCCCAGGAACGGGCAGTCTAGCTCGCAAGAAGGTCTATTGTTCAGAAGATGCTTCAAAGTGAGACAGACTTTCTAGACAACAGTGGCTCCCAGGTGAGGGGTCCTCCTTCGAGGCGAACCAAATAAGGGAGATCAGATCTTAGTGAATAGCTGCACTGAGGAAATTATGGAGTTTGAGGAGATATGGTGGCACGACAGTAGGTTTCTTGCCCTCCTCACGATAGTACTGTCCTTTTCGCGAGAAGGCATCAACCTTTCCATTTTGGGACCCAGGTTGGTAGATGATGGTGAATTTGAACAGAGAAAACAGGGCCCACCTTAGCTGCCTTCAGTTTAAAATTTGAGGCTTGCAGAGATATTCAAGCTTATGGTCTGTGAAGACCTAAACAGGGTACCGAACCCCCTCGAGGTGGTGGCACTACTCCTCGAACACAGTTTTAGTTGCAAGAAGCTCGTCTAGTATTTCGTAATTTATTTTCGCTAGGGTGAGCTTGCAAGAGATGACTAAAAATGTGCAGTGGTGCAAGACTTGCTGGGCTTGGAGCTTCTGAGAGAGTACCTCCCCATGGACCACGTTGGACACATTGGCCTCCACAATGAACATGCAGGTTGGATTGTGGTGCACCAGGATGGGAGCCATGGTGAAGGAGGAGTTGAGCTGAATGAAGTCATGCTGGGCGAAGGCATTGTGGGCTTCGGGTGACCAAGTGAACCAGATGGTCTTACGAAGGAGTGAAGTCAGGGGAACCACTTTGTGTGAGAAGTCGGAGATAACCAACCAATAAAAATTGGCAAACCATAGGAAGTGTTATAATTCACAGGGCTTCCAGGGAGCTACTAAGTCATGAATTGATGCTATCTTTTGGGAATCCATCTGAATGCCCCCTGGGGAGATGATATAGCCCAAAACTTCGAGGGAAGGCTGGTCAAGAGGCATTTTTCCAGTTTGGCATATAGTCCATGCTTCTACAGCCTTTCTAGAGCAGATCCAACATAATGACACTGTTGTTCTTGGCTCTCTGAGAACATGAGGATATCATTGAGATAAATGACATTTATCCAATATGTCCTTGAACATGTCGTTCACAAAGTGTTGCAAAATTGCAGGGGCATTGGTCAGGCCAAACAGCATTACTGAATATGCGAAGTGTCTGTACTGGGCATGAAAGGTGGTTTTTCACTCATTGGTGGCTCTTATATGCTCCAAGTGGTAAGCTCCCAAAAGGTCTTCCTTTGTGAAGATCCTGGCTGTTCGCACATGATTTAGCAATCCCAGGATAAGAGGCAGAGGATACTGGTTGTGGACTGTGACCTGATTTAGGGCTCAACAGTCCATGCAAAGACACAATGATCCATCCTCCTTCTGTATAAAAAGTACTAGGGCCCCTGCTGGGGAGATAGATTGACAGATGAAATCCTTCTCAAGATTTTCTTGGATATAGTTGTGCACTGCTGCCAGTTTATGTATCAATCCATATGGGGCCTTCAATCTATGGTCTATGAAAGGCTGGGCAAACCATGGTCTTGGTGTGGGGGCAGGATGTCCACGATTTTTTTTCTCAAAAACATCAGGTGTGTTCCTGGTATTTCTTTGAGAGACAGGGTTTTGGGCTCAAGGCAATTTCTTTCTGGCTGGCCCAGGTTACCCCTAGAGTGGTAACATCCCTCCCTGAGGTTCAGAGATTGGCTCACAGTGGGGTTGCAGGCAGATTTTTTGGCAATAATAGGAAGAAATGTTGATGCTCTTCCCCCTCCTGGAGATATGCAGGTCATGCTCCTCCAACCACAGTATACCGAATATTATTGGGAAGTGCAGCGAACGGATCCCAAAATGTTGTAACTTGCAGCAATCTCCCACGCCAACCTCGAAAAGAACAGTTTTCTGGGTTCCTGGACCAGATGACGGGGTAATCCATCAACTGTGGCTACCAGGTCCAGTGAAGGTTTGGGCTGAAGGAGAATTTGTAGAGTCTGGACCACCGTTGCATGTATAAAATTATCTGTGGCACCAGAGTTGATCCTGGCTAACTGCAGGGGAATTGAGTGCAAGTGAGGGTCCCAATGTTCTTCAGTAGAAACAAAGGTTAAGTTGCTGGCTTTCCTTTACCTCCATGATCCAAACATTTGTGACCCAGATCCATCTACATCAGTTCAAGACCTGGTTCCTCGGGCCTATGCACAGTGAGTGGGCATAGCTGTATTGGGCTCCCTTCATCTCCTCCTCTCATTTGCACACCCAGGTGTCAATACAAAGGAGAAGATCAATGAAGGTGTTGAGTCAGGTAGGTTTCTCTACATGAACTAGCTTGTCTTCTACCTCTTTGAACTGGCACAGTTGCGCTGCCATATTCCACTAGACATTAGCTACCAGTCATCAGAAATGGGCGGTGTTTGAAGTGGCGGGCCCTTGCCTTGTCTAAGCTTCCAGAGGGCGGCCTATGCCAAGTGCATGTGGCGCGGGTGGTCATCAAAAATGGCTGAGAATTCCCACAGGAGTCATCCCAGTTGGAGAGTACTGGGCTAACAGAGGAGAGGCCCATCTATCACCATCCCCACCTTTGCTTGGTTCATGGAGTACATTCAGGGATGTAGCTGGAAAAGCAGCAACACTGAACTCCAGAGAGATTACTGATGAACCCAGGAAGCTGAGTAGCAGATACCGTCTCCTCAGCTGCCCCGGAACCTGCATGGCACATGTAAAAGCTGAGCATTCTTTGGGAAGAGCTTTTGCTTTTCCTGCCAGACGGCTCGGGGTCTCAGGAGGGGAGTCAAGTATCAGAGGGGTAGCCATGTTAGTCTGGATCTGTAAAAGCAGCAAAGGGTCCTGTGGCACCTTATAGACTAACAGACGTATTGGAGCATAAGCTTTCGTGGGTGAATACCCACTTCATCTGAGGCGTCCAATGAAGTGGGTATTCACCCACGAAAGCTCATGCTCCAATACGTTAGTCTATAAGGTGCCACAGGACTCTTTGCTGCTTTTTCAGGAGGGGAGGGGCAGCGCATTTCCCATTCTCCAGCGGCAGCTCAGAGAAGCTCAGAGGGGCTCCTCCAGCCATGGGAGGGTGGGGGGTCTGGGGCTCCTGCTGCGGGGCGGGGGTAGAGAGAAGGGACTGGGAGCTCTGGGGGGTGGGATTGGAGCGTCAGGCAGAAGGGGTGGGGCCGGGGGGCTAGCCTCCCCAAAGAGGGGGTCCACCCACGGTGCTGATGGACAACTTCATTGTAGTTTCTCTCAAGCCTGGCACAGATTCTTGGAGGAGGTGAGGGGAGATAAGTGACAGTATGGGAACTCTTTCACTCCACCGGTCTCCCACTGAACAAGAGAAATGTTTTTGCCACAGCTTCCTCCACAACCAAAACTGCCTCAGGTACTTGATGGGAGCAAAGATGCTCCTGTCTCCCAAACTCCAGCCCACAGGAACCTTAAGTGGCTACTAATGTTTGAATTCACAGCAGCTTCTTGCCTACAGGAAGCCTCAGTTGCTACTGTCTCATCCCTTCTCCCCACCTCACCCCAACTAGGAAACTACCTGAAAAGGACGCAGAGCTACTACCTGGAGAAAGGAGAGAACAGCACAGGATAGTCTAGGCCCTAAACACCCAAAAAGTACCTGGTTTTATTGCAGGATGAGTCATGCACCCAGCTGGGCCTGCCTAAAGACCAAGTTTAAAAAAAAGAAAAGGTGAGCTTCTGCAGTTTACAGACTCCCTGGTGGACTGGAGATGCCCTGAAAACATGTACACCTCTACCTCGATATAACGCTGTCCTCGGGAGCTAAAAAAAAATCTTACCGCGTTATAGGTGAAACCGCGTTATATCGAACTTGCTTTGATCCACTGGAGTGTGCAGCCCTGCCCCCCCGGAGCACTGCTTTACCGCGTTATATCCGAATTCATGTTATATCGGGTCGCGTTCTATCGGGGTAGAGGTGTACGTAGCACATGGAATAGCAAGAGAGAACAGCGGAATTATGAGAACTTGTTTTACAGACTATTTGGGATTCAAGAACTAAAATCCCTTAATCTGGAACATGAAGTAGTCAATAAATAAGCCTTTCCCAGTGCAGCAGGCTACAACAATCTTCCTCATCTGTCACCTAAAAGGACTTTTCCACACAACACAACACGCGCCCCCCCCCGCTGCCCAGGAACTCTCTGCAAACTGGATATCATTCCTGGATATTACCACTGTGATCACCTATGTCACTGGATAATCCTAGATAACCATATGGAATACAAGTTAATACTTGTAATCATAGGTCTGCCTGCTATGGATCAATAATGCACATTTAGGGAGGGGTGTTTAGTTATCGCTTACTTTTAAATTACTTTGTTTTACAATGTTTTGAAAATAGCAATGCCTCTTGGAGGCCTGACAGACAACAGTTTGAAAACCAAGTCAGAGTCAGATCTGAGACGTGTCTGGGACTCAAATGACAGAGACCACATAGGAAATAAAATTCCCTGCTCTGTTTTCCTCTCAGCTGGCCCTGTAATTGTGGAAAGATGGGATGTTACTACATCTCCTCAGATTCCCCCTAAAATCTACTAGATGGCATTATCTTGGCTAGAGGAAGCAGTGTGAATGATAGTCAAGTGCCCAGGACAAGAAAAAGATGTTGCTGCACCCTGGAAAAATGCTAACTTGAAAACAAATTAAGAAAGCCAGATCTACTGATGTTCAGAGACTAAGTGCAGGGATCCAGCTATGGGAAAGAATAATGGCAAAAGCAGTTTGATAAAGGTCTCTGCATTACAGAGGTGTCTGGTAGTGACTTTATAATTAAGGTTGTGTTCCAAAATGGGCTTAAAATAGGACATAAATTCCTGTTGTTCTCTGAGAGTAGTTGGTTTATCAGCAAGATATTTCACAAACAGTTTCCATGCCCTTTGGATTTTCTGTGTAGTTTGATTTCTCTGAACACATTTATAATGGGAAACCTCTGAATTTGGGCTCTGTCTCATTTTTTCCCCCTTGTCAGGTACTTTTCATAGATCAATCACCAATCTTAAAAATATTATTTATTCATTCAAAAGGTGAGAGGTGTCTGCTGACTTGATCTCCTACAACAGATAAAGCTGTTTTAAACTATTTAGATTGACAGGAATTTTTAAGCAGCTATTCATGATACCACTGAAAAGTTTATGCATTGTGCACACACGCCTGATTGGAGGAGCTGTGGGGGTGGTACACAAACCTGACTGATGGGTGCCAGAAGCACACAAAACTCTGCATAAAATATTCTTTATCAGCAACTGTACTTTTGCCCCCTTCATGTTCACTCCCTACCACCCCCTCCACACTCATCCAACCCATACCCCCAGGTAAGTATAAAAACCTCAACACACACACTGTAGTGAAGCAGTTAGGGTTGCTGCACACAAAGCATGCCTGACACACCCACAAAAGCAAGGAAGTGAAAAGTTAAGCCACTTACTACAACATACCCTGCTCTCCTTCACCTACATTACCACAACTCCTGGACATCACAGACCATGTTGCTGCAACCTTAACTCTGCTCCCTTAGGGATGCCAGGCTTCCATCACTATCTTAACTACCTATCTGCACACCTATCTTCACCAAACTCCCAACACAACGAACTACTACACCAAACACCCATAAAAAGTGGTGGAAACAATCCGGTAAAGGAACATGTGCAGAAAAGCAAAAGGAAGGCAGAGTTAAGTTTGTGGCATGTGGTGTCCAGTAGTTACGGTAATGATAAGGTTGAGGATGGGATATAGGGTATGTGCTGCTATGTGGCTTAACTGCTCATTTCCTTGTTTTTACAAATTTGTCAGGTATGTGCTATGGGCAACAACTCCTCCACAAAGATTTGTGTATTAATTATTTTTAATTTTTGTATCACAGCAGCAACTGGGGTCTCCAGCCAAGATCCGGTCTCACTATAAACCCTACATAACACTGAAAGACAGTTGACACATTGAGTAACTTACAGTCTAGATTAAAACAGGACAAAGCGGTGGGGTAGCAGAAAGAGGAAGGTGAGGAGAGAAAGATAATAGTCAGAAAAATGCCAGGTTATGTAAACCAGCTGTATGCACAATTCCCAACTCAACTCCCAGTACCTGTTCCCCTAAAATTAGACTTCTTTGGGGATACAACAATCAGCCCCCTAATGTAAGTGGAAGGGAGCTAGCTGGAGGCAAGGCATTTTCAGTGAAGGGTCTTCAGTTCAAACTCCTTTGCTCTCCCCACCACTTGGTCCAACAGAGATATTCACATCTGAATTCAGAACAAGATGTAGGAAATCAATGGTCTCCTGTTGATGTGATCCCCTTTTGGGGGACAGGCAGTGGCAGCGGTGAAGTCAGTCAGTGGGAACTGGGAGGCTGAGATTTAATTTTTTATTTAGATTTCTCAGATACTCACCTGTGATTGTGCCTAGAGTATCTGAGAAATCTAAATAAAAAAAATAAATCTTAATCTCCCAGCTCCCCTGACTGGCTTCCCCCCTTCCCCACCCCGCAAAAGGAGGCCTCATCAAAAAGAAAACACTGATTTTCTACACCTTGCTCTCCATTCAAACCTACTCGTCTTCAATAACATCCTTATGGAAGCCTCACAGTTTCCTGTCTGTTACTGTTCACAGCTCAGGGAGATTCCAAACCAGCTGAACACCACATCCCAGAAAGGTGCTGCCTTGCCCCTGCAGCCAACCAGTGCCCCATCACAACACCACACCCAACCAGGCCAAACTCTCAGAACAGAGTAGAGCTAGAGTCACACCCTAGAGTCACACAACTTATAAGCGCCCACCTATATTTATAAATACAATTGAGTCAGGGGACCAGTACAAGATGGCTGCAGCACTGTTCAGAGCTTTAGCCTAAGGTCCAGTCTACACTCCATATTGCAGCTGTGTTATAACCAGATCCTCTGAATTCAGTCATATGTATGGTGTGGATGAGCCCTAAGTGATTTTGTGCTACCCTTAATTATTCAATCAGGGCTTGCTCTGCTGCAAGAGGAGAAGGTAACTGCCCCCTCAGCGTCTCTAGAAGCTGTTCCACCAGCTACAGGAAGCCCATTACAACCATATTAGCTTCCTTTTCTTTTAAGGAAAGTTTTAATGACAGGATGTTCCATTCTCTCAGCCACTAATTACACACCATCACCAAGTAAATGCCCAAGACATGGAAGTTCCACGCATTACATGGCTCTCTGCTATACGCACCAAGTTTCAAAAACTTTTTAGGGCCATAGCAGTCTGGAGCTTAGCAGCAACCAAACACACAAGGTGACTCAAAAATGGCCTGGGCACTACTAGTGGCATTAGGGATTTCTAGACTGAAGTTCCCCCTTTTCAAACTAAATGCCAGTGGAGAATTGAGGCGTCCAAAAAGTTATTATCAGGAGCCTAACTGTGGTTCTGAAATCCCTACACACATTTGTTGATGGGGAAGGAGAGGGTAGTCTTACTTCTTGATGCAGTTGGTCATGAGAAGGTGGACATCCTGTCTCTCATCCAGTAGCAGCATGGCACCTAAGTACCCAATGCGCTTGTCTGTGAATTTCTGAGAGGCAATAAGTTTGAGGCACTCCAACTGCAAAAAAAACATAGATAAATCAGTATAAATCATACTCCTGTGCTGGGAGCAATAATAGTTTGCACTTGTATAGTATCTTCCGTCCAAGTATATCCAAGTGCTTCACTAAGTTAGTATTATCTCCATTTTAAAGATTAGGGAGAAAAGCAACCCATGACCTGCCTAAAGTCTCAACAAGTCAGAAGAGGAGCCAGGAACAAAACTCAAGTCTCTTGATGTAGCTACCAGACCATGCTGCCTCTCATGGCTATGAAACTCTCTTAAAGTGTACTGGAGATCCATGGGCATGAACTAAAACAGGGTGACACAGAAGTCATCAGTAAGTGAAAGACATCATCCATCATCATTCAAGGCATACTATAGGTCTGCACAAATTAGAAATCCATTTCAATACCAGTCTAATAGAGAAAATCCATCATGGATACAGAGAGAAAAGAAACTGACAAACCCAATCTCTTTATATAATTGTATATTGGATTCATACCCCAAAATTCCAGCACCCATGAAATATCACCTATTAATTAAATATGCACTTACTAATTGAGTGTATGTAAGACATTTGACCAAACAAAAAGAGAAGATCTTGGTAATATTGAAAATAAAAAACAGTACCTTCAAACAGAGGTAGAATAAGGAAGTTTTTAAATGTTGGGGCAAATGTCACTCTGATAAGTGGAAGGATTTCATTAGGATGGACAACCCTTAAAACAGATGTAAGTGATATATTAAAAAAATAAAATAAAGTGTAATATGAGTTGATACAGATTGCTTAACTTTATTAACAACTTCCAGGGAAGAAAAAAACTAAAGCTATCAGTATTAGAAAATTGTATACACGTGCTTGAAGTTTCAGCAATCAAGATTACTGCTGGAATGTATAACCTCATGACTGTGTTTTTAAAAAACAAACTGCATAAAGCTGTTATGGAATATAGACTGTAAATATGAAACAGCAGCAAAATAATGGAATAAAATAACAGAAAAGGTTGGTGAGGTAATATCTTTTATTGGACCAACTTCTGTTGGTGAAAGAGAGAAGCTTTCAAGCTACACAAGTCCAGAACTGAAGAGCTGTGTGTAGCTTGGAAGCTTGTCTCTTTCACCAACAGAAGCTGGTCCAATAAAAGATACATCTCACCCACCTTGTCTCTCTAATATCCTGGGACCAACACAGCTACAACACCACTGCAAATGGAATCAGATAATGCAAATTATAAGTACTGGCTCTAACACTAATCAATTAGTGCAAGTTCAGTACTATATAACATACTATAAAGTATGTCTCTCCATCTCTATATAACAAAATATATATTACCCCGGATATCTATATGAAATGCAAAATAGCCAGGTTGGGAACTCTGGATGGTAAAAAAAAAATTGAAAACCATCCTGAAAGTAGAAAAAATATTAGAGATAGAACTCAAACAGGACTTCAAGACACATACTGTATTGAGAAACTGCATGTTAAAAGGACTCAAACTGGGAGTAAAGAAGCTAGTTCTGCTCTTGCTCTTTATACCAAAAAAGGCAAACTTAAATTTGTGGACCCAGACGATTACTATTATAGCTCACTGGAAAAAACTATTAATACAATATCTTGTAGTGGAAGACAAACATTATGAAAACAGTGCAAGAGAATTTTTTTTTAAATGGATAGAAGTAAAAGTATACATTGCACACAAAAACAAAATAATAGAAATACTGAAATCACAGAGATGCTTTGATATAGACATGGTAATCCTATAGTTATAGGATAGTCAAGAAGGATATACACAGAGGATACCTGAATTACATAACCACTCCTCCTCTAGCTCTCTCTTTCTTCTGCTGACACTGTGCGCTCCTGCCCCACTGGGGGAACATTTAGCTTCCCACAATGAAAATTAATACAAATGGTTAAATATATATTTATCATATTATGTTTGTGTTTAAATAATTGGGGGGGGGGAAGAAATGGTAATGATATATGGCCAATATACAACACGTTGATGAAAATTGTTAATTCTGTAATAAGACATTGTAATGGGCTGCATGGCGTGCCCTTGCGTATCCAACCCCTTGGCCCCGCTCCTCACAGACTCAGGGACACTCCAAGCTGGTGCAACACCCGTGCCCTTTATTTGTGTCCGTTTTCCACCACCAGTGTCCTACTATATACAGGCTATTTACAGTGTCATGGCTTAACACCAGCCTGGTCAGCAACAGAGTAGCAGGCTCCTACATCTCCCTGAGCCTCCCGTCTCTCGTGGTCTCCGCCCCACCTTCCACTCACTTCCTCTAAGCCTTATAGCTCCTACTTAATGAGGCTAGCAGATGCAGTCAGTGATTAGGCAAACCTTCCTTGGAGGTTTTTAAGGCCCGGCTTGATAAAGCCCTGGCTGGGATGATTTAGTTGGGAATTGGTCCTGCTTTGAGCAGGGGGTTGGACTAGATGACCTCCTGAGGTCCCTTCCAACCCTGATATTCTATGATTCTATTTACCCAGCCCCAATCTATTCCCCCTGATTGGGGCTGGAGTAGCAGGAGCTGATGGAGGCTTCCCCAGCAACACCCTGCCACAGACATGTACCTATAAAAAACAAGACAATATAACTAATGTCTTGCTGTAAATAATCTTAAATATTAAAATAAAATATTCCTCCCAAAAAAACCATCGTAACAGTGAATTTAAAGGAAAACAGAAAAGATCTGCACAGTAGAAACCCTATTATATAAACTAACTGGGAATTGAGACGTTCATAAAATGGAACATCTCAAAGTTACAACAGGTACAGTGCACTGCACTGCTTTCTCCTTGTTCTTCAAAACCACTGCAAAGTGACAGCCATTGCAATGTGAAGGGATGTTGACTTGCTCTTCATCAATATCACTCCTTAGGTGACACTCTCCCGCCCCAGTCAAGAAAAATGGCCCATATGGTGCTCAAAAGATCACTGTTTGTAAAATGGAGGTTCTAATGTAATTAAAATAATGTAAACTATTTAAAATCACAACCCAATCAAGATGTGTAGCCTTACTGTGGCAATTTGGGTGATGTGCTGCACCTTTGAGGTACCCTAGAGCAGCGTTTCTCAACCTTTTTGATACTAGGCACTGGCTTTCTGCCTTTCTAAACTGTGTCAGGGAGATCTCAGGGACTGGTGTCAGTCCATGGACCAGTCATTGAGAAACACTGCCCTAGAGAACATTTAAACATATACTAACCCATATCCTAAACCAGGCTAAATTAGAGATTAACTGGTCTGACAATTTAGAAGAGAGATTGGTAATTCACTGAATACGAAGCTTGCAAAAGGAGGTTTGATGGCTGGCATGTTTCTACATCACAGCTGCACACAGGCCCCACCTACACTAAGAAACTGAGCCAGATTTTGAAATGGCTTTTAAATACAGTATCTCCTCGCTTAACGTTGTAGTTACGTTCCAGACAATCAACAAGCTGGAACTGGTCTTGTGGTTCCCAGACCAGGTAAATATAAACCTCACAGGAGAAAAAGCAACTCAGAACTGGTCTACACTACCGAATTAGGTTGATGTAAGGCAACTTATGTCGACCTAACTCTGTAAAATGTAGCTCCCACTGATGTAAGTCACCCACTACATCGACACAATAATGCCACCTCCACGAGAGGCGTAGCACTTCAGTCGATGTAGTAGGGTGACACGTTACATACATCGCCTGTTTGTCATCCCTGCACAGGGTTAACAGCTGGAGCCCCACTGCCCGCGTCCCACAATGCCCCACACAGTTAAATCAGTGGAAGTGTTCCGGATGGGGACATACACTGCCAACAGAAGCAGCACAGTGTGGATGTGAAACGCCACTTTAATTAGTGGCTGTACGTTGACTTAATTTTGTAGTGTAGACATGTCCTTAGTCTGCTCAATGTCACTCCAGGGCTTGGAACTCACTCCTGCCTGACAGTGGCAACAGACTCCTCAAGCCTTAGCCTGCTCCAGCCTTACTCTTATTCTCTCCCTGTACCTAGTCATGCTCCAGCCCTGCTCTTGCTGCTGCCCTACTCCTGCTCCAGCCTCACTCCAACTCTGCCCTGGACTCCTGATTCCAGCTCCAACCACTATGCTTGACCATCCCCATTCCAGTTTCTGACAATTTGAGCAGACCCAGTTGGGCTCAGTGGCCAAGATAGATCTCCTATGCCAGCAGGTACCCCCTACAATTAAAATGAAGTCTCCAGGCAATCCTGCCACTGATATGGCAGAACTAGTTCAAGGTCTCCAGAATCAAGTGGCCTAGCTACAACGCAAAAATGCCTTCTTATGTTCGCAGGTCCCAGGCTCCCTCGTGCCATCAGGCACAACAGCCCAAAGTCTAGGCCCAAAGATCCCACTATCGGAGAAATTTGACGGGAACCATCAGACATTTCATGAGTTCCTCAGTCAATGTCATCTGCTGTTCTGTTGGGCCCACCCGTGTACCCAAACAACCAGACCAAGGTAGGAATCATCACCAGCGTATTGACAGGTAAAGCACTGGATTGGGCAAGGAGACCCGATTCTCAATGACTTTGATGAATTCGTTCGTGTCTTTTCACTCATGTTTGATGACCCACACTGTGCCCGCTCCACCAAAGTTACCCTGCAGTCACTCAAACAAGGCCCCCGTCCTGTTGCGACCTATGCCACCCACTTCCGTCATCTGGTCTCAGACATGGCCTGGAATGAAGCAGCACAGATTTATCATTTCTATCTAGGCCTGAACGATGAGATTAAAGACAAACTGGCCCGGGTTGATACCTCCACAGCACTACTGCCCTACATTAAGCTATGTATCCAAATTGACAACCGTTTGAGTGATGCCAGGAAAGAAGGAAGGTACACACTCGGTCCCTGCCTAGTCTTGTCCCATTCCTGCCACACACACACACACACACACACAGGTAATTGCTGGACCCGAACCCATGCAGGTAGACCTGACAAAACGGCGCCTCTTAGATCGAGAGAAGGAATATCGTCATCTGAATGACCTCTGCCTGTACTGTGGGGAACGAGGCCACTTTGCCACCAAGTGTCCCCTCAAGTCCTGTCTCAGGACTGGTCTGGGAAAATGGGCAGGTTCAGCCTCCTTAGAGGGAACGCAACCAGACAGAATGACGGGATTGGATTCCCCGAACAGAACTCCTCTGCTACCTGTGTGTATCCTAACCGCCAAGGACAATGTCCAATCCCACCTTCAAGTGCAGCTCTGACTTTGGTTCCTGTCTACACCTGAGGTGAGCTGCACCCAGCTTGCTCCGATAGACTCTGGAGCTTCTGGCAATTTCATGGACACTGGATTTGCTAAAACTAACCACCTACCAATGCAATGGAAGCTTGCCCCCAACTTGGAGGAGACAATTGATGGCAGCTTGCTGTCCTCAGACCCTGTCATCCGTGAGACTGCATCTCTCTGAACTGTAATTCAAGACCACCAGGAAGCCCTGCAATTTAACCTGATTGGCTCATTCCTGTTCCCAACTGTGCTTGGCATTCGCTGGCTCTCCCTCCACAATCCGAGCATTTCCTAGAGAGCATGAGAAGTCTGGTCCCTATAGGAGTACCTTGAGGAAAATCTAGCAAACAATTTTATCCACTATTCTACATCTCCTGCCAGGGTACCAATCCTTTTTGTTTAAAAAAAAAAAAAAAAAAAAAATGGCACCCTGCGCCTCTGCGTAGACTATCGAGTGCTCACCAGTATCACCATCAAAAATAAATATCCTTTCCCACTGATCAATGAACCACTATAGAGTCAGCCCAGCTAAAATTTTCATTAAACTCGACCTATGTGGCACCTATAACCTAGTCCACATCCGAGAGGGCGATGAATGGAAAACAGCTTTTCGTACCTGATATTGACATTTTGAATACCCTGTCACGCCTTTTGGTCTCTCCAATACCCCTGCCACATTCCAGCACGTGGTCAATGATATCTTCAGAGATGTTCTGAACCAGTTTATCATAATCTATCTAGACATCCTTATTTTTTTTAAGAGAACCCAACAGTTACTACGTGAACTTCTCCAAGCACAAGGTCTGTATGGGAAACCTGAAAAATGTGAATTTGATTGCACCTCTATGAACTTCTTGGGTTATACTTAGGGCTGTCAAGCAATTAAAAAAATTAATCGCAATTAATCGCACTGTTAAACAATAATAGAATACCATTTATTTAAATATTTTGGATGTTTTCTACATTTTCAAATATACTGATTTCAATTACAACAAAGTGCACAGTGCTCACTTTATATTTATTTTTGATTACAAATATTTGCACTGTAAAAAAACCCAAAAGAAATAGTATTTTTAATTCACCTAATACAAGTACTGTAGTGCAATCTCTTTATCATGAAAGTTGAACTTACAAATGTAGAATTATGTACCAAAACTGCATTCAAAAATAAAACAGTGTAAAATTTCAGAGCCTGCAAGTCCACTCAGTCCTACTTCTTGTTCAGCCAATCGCTCAGACAAACAAGTTTGTTTACGTTTGCAGGAGATAATGCTGCCCACTTCTTGTTTACAATGTCACCTGCTTTCTCATGGCACTGCTGTAGCCGACGTCGCAAGATATTTATGTGCCAGATGCGCTAAAGATTCATATGTCCCTTCATGCTTCAACCACCATTCCAGGGGACATGTGTCCATGCTGATGACGGGTTCTGCTCAATAACAATCCAAAGCAGTGCGGACCGACACATGTTCATTTTCATTATCTGAGTCAGATGCCACCAGCAGAAGGTTGATTTTTTTTGGTGGCTCGGGTTCTTTAGTTTCTCCATTGGAGTGTTGCTTTTTTAAAACTTCTGAAAGCATGCTGCATACCTCGTCCCTTTCACATTTTGGAAGGCACTTCAGATTCTTAAACCTTGGGTTGAGTGCTGTAGCTATCTTTAGAAATCTCACATTGGTACCGCCTTTGCATTTTGTCAAATCTGCAGTGAAAGTGTTCTTAAAATGAACACCATGTGCTGGGTCATCATCCGAGACTATAACATGAAGTATATGGCAGAATGCTGGTAAAACAGAGCAGAGGATACACAATCTTCCCGAAGGAGTTCAGTCACAAATTTAATTAATGAATTATTTTTTAACAAGCGTCATCAGCATTGAAGCATGTCCTCTAGAATGGTGGCCCAAGCATGAAGGGGCATACGAATGTTTAGCGTATCTGGCATGTAAATATCTTGCAATGCTGGCTACAAAAGTGTCATGCAAATGCCTATTCTCACTTTCTGGTGACTTTGTAAATAAGAAGAGGGCAGTATTAGCGCCTATAAATGTAAACAAACTTGTTTGTCTTAGCAATTGGCTGAACAAGAAGTAGCACTGAGTGGACTTTGTTTTGTTTTTGAGCACAGTTATGTAACAGAACAAAAATCTACATTTGTAAGTTGCACTTTCAGGACAAAGATTGCACTACAATACTTGTATGAGGTGAATTGAAAAATATTATTTATTTTGTTTATCATTTTTACAGTGCAAATATTTGTAATAAAAAATAATATACACTTTGATTTCAATTAAAACACAGAATACAATATATATGAAAAAGTAGAAAAACATCCAAAATATTTAATAAATTTCAATTGGTATTCTGTTTAACAGTGCGATTAAAACTGCAATTAATCGCGATTAATTTTCTTTAGTTAAATCACATGAGTTAACTGTGATTAATCGACAGCCCTAGGTATACCATCTCCCTTATGTTTCTTCTATGCTAATTAATTAGCAGAGCTGCGCACATTCGGCAGCGTGTGTTCAGGTGTCCCTCGCCACCCGCTTTGCAGCCACATTGCTCCTGCAGCTGCTCGTGAGCCCCTCCTGCTAGCTGTGCAGAGCGGAGGGGAGAGGGGAGGTGCTGATGTCACCCCTTTCCCCTGCCCCTAAAACCCCATCTCCGCAGAGCAGGAGAGAGGGGACAGGGCTCAGGACTGGGAGCAGGAGAGAGCCGCTGTGGTCTGAGATCTGAATGAACCTTCCGGGTGGTGAGTGAGGGCCTTAGAGACAGCGCATAGTCTCAGAGACTTCCCTCATCTCCCCAGATCAAGGGCGGGGGGCAGGGCTCAGGAGCAGGAGAACTTTCAGTGAGTGCCTCAGAGAGGTAGTGCACGGCATCTCTCAGAAACTTCCCCAGCAGCCAGCACACACACAGTCTCTGTGTGTGTGTCTTTCTCTCTCACACACACACACACACACACTCACAGTCTTTTACACTCACCTCTCAACACATACTTGTGTTATTGTTGTTACTTCTTGATACTTTCTGCAATGCACATATATTCTCTGTCATTTTATTCTTTCAAAGTGTGTTATTTTAGGTTTTTGACTGGTCAATGCATTTCATAATTTTTATTTCTGTCTTACACTAAAATTTAATTCTTTGACTAGTGAGTTTTAAAATGCCTAACCTCTCCTGGCTGGAATAATTATCCCTATGGTAACTTTTTAAAAACATATATTGTATCTAGGTTTTTTGTTTCTACTGGTGGCGCACACCTGCACATTACCTCAGTGCACATAACTAAATGTATTCCGCACATGGATGGAAAAAATTAGAGGGAACATTGCATCTCTCCCAGCAGAATAAGTTTGGATGTCAAAAAGATCTCTGCGGTTTTGAGTTGGGCAATCCCCAAGAACATCTGCAATGTTCAGTGCTTCTTAGTGCTTGCCAGCTTCTCTAGATGATTCATCCAAGTTCTCTCACAATTGGTATTTCCACCTGCTCAGCTGTTATGGAAGAAATCTGCTTTCAGCTGGACTCCAGAAGCCCAAATGGGTTTTAATCAGGTTAAGAAAGCGTTTACTTCTGCCCCCATCCTAATATACCTGGATCCATCTAAACCCCTTGTCATTGAAACAGATGCCTCCAGTTACATGATTGGGGCTGTATTATCTCAGTATCATGGACCCTTGAATGACCTCCTCCATTGTTCCTTGTATTCTAGGAAGCTGACGCCCAAGGAACAAAATTATGAAATCTACGATAAGGAGTTATTAGACATCAAGACTGCATTTCAGGAGTCATGCCACCACCTAGAAGGTGCACGCTTTCCAGTCCAGGTGTCCACAGACAAAACCTGGAACATATCCAAAAGCCCCAACGTTAGATACATTGGTCCCTCTTCTTCTCTAGATTTAACGTCACCCTGGCCTACCAACCCAGTACCCAAAATGGCAAACCTGATGCATTATCTCACAAGGGCGAAAACCTAGATAAGGGAGATAACCGTCCCAAACCTGCCACTGTATTGAAGCCCTGCCATTTTATAAATGTGCTGGACATACCAATCTTCTGGCTCTTGTGAAGTCCACATTGCCCAATGATCCGCTTGCAGTGACATGGACGTCAGCCAATTCTGATCCAAACTTCTTGGTCAAAAACGAGGAACTCTGGTTGAAGGATTGCCTTTATATCACCAACAGACGACCCCATCTAGCTGTACTCCAGCTAGGCCACTATTCCCCTCTGGCAAGTCACTTCGGGTACTGGAAGACAGCAAAGCTGATCTGCTGCTACTTTTGGCCAAAACTATTCTCCTCCATCAAATCTTACACAGCTCCCTGGGAGGTGTGTTGCCAGATGAAGATCCCCCATGCCAAACCTCCTGATCCCGCTTCCAACCCCATTCCAACCCTGGGCCTCTATCTTGATGGACTTCATCACTGACCTCCCCACTTCGCAGGCCTGCACAGCTATACTGATAGTCATCGACCTCCTCACTAAAATGGCGCACTTTGTGCCTTGTCAGAAGATCCCCACTGCAAAAGCGACACTCACTTATTTTTTGACCACATCTTCAAGTTCCACAAGTTACCAACTGACATTACATACAAATGTTGGCCACAGTTTATCTCCCACTTTTGGAGAGAATTGTTCAAACACATGAAAATTACCCCATGCATTTCCTCTGTTTACTACCTCCAGACAAATGGACAAACAGAACAGGTAAGCCAAATTCTAGAACAATATCTTTGCTGCTTCATTAACTACCATCAAGATTGCCGGGTCCGGTTCCTGACGTTCGCCAAGTTCACTTACAATAATTCTGATCACAAATCAACCCTCCAAAACCCCTTCTATTCCAATTATGGCTTCCGCCCCCATTTCATCCATCTGTACCACCAGCCTTCTGTGTCCCTGCAGCCTCCAATTTGGTTCAACACCTCCACTGCATTCAAGAAGAATTAAAATCACACTTAAACTTGGCTAAGGAGAACTACAAAAATATGCTGACTTTCATTGACGGGCCCATACTCCCATGGCAGTCGGAGACAGAGTATGGCTCTCAACTCAACAGTTGGACATCTTCCGACCCTCAAGGAAATTAGACTACCGTTACCTTGGCCCATTTCAGATCATTCAACAGATTAACCCAGAGGCCTTCAAGCTCCAGCTATCCCGTAACATGACGATACATCCAGTATTGCATGTTTCCTTGTTAAAGAAATATTTGGACAACTCCTTTCCTAGTTGTACAAAAAGATGTCCAAGCCCCATCTTGGTTCAGGGGCAGGAAGAATATGTGGTAAGACAGATCTTGGACTCTGGGCTCCTCAGAAGACAACTGATGTACCTTGTGGACTGGGAAGGATATGGACCAGCTGACTGTTCGGGAAGCTGCCAGTAACATACACGCACCCATCCTCCTTCATGAATTCCATCAATTGCAACCCAGCAAGCTGGGTCGAAAGACATTGGGGAAGTGCATCAAGGAGGGGTTAATGTAAGGTGATGAGTCACTCCTGTGCTAGGCTCCAGCCAATTCACAAGCCAGGAACTGGTCTTGTGACTCCAGACTACGTACATAAACCTCCCAGGAGGAACAGCAGTTCAGTCTGCTCAGCATCACTTCAAGGCTTGGAACTTGCTTCTGCCTAAGAGTAGCATCAGGCTCCTCAAGCCTTAGCCTGCTCCAACCTTGCCCTTGCTCCAGCCCTGCTCCCAGCCCTGCTCCAGCCTTGCTTCAACTCCACCCTGGACTCCAAATTCCAGCTCCAACCACTAGGCCTGACTGCTCCAGCTCCGACCACTAGGACTGACCATCCCCACCACAGTTTCTGACCATGGCAACCTGGATGTGTGGAAGAAGACAAATATGACAACATGCTCTTGAACAGGGGTTACAGGAGGGACAGTGGAATTTACAATGATTGAGAAGGTAAAATTTTGAGGGCAGAAATTAGCTCAATTTGCATCACTGAGATGGAGCTGATGGAAAATCCAGGATGAGAAAACAGTCCAGAGATGCAAGACTGAACAGAGAGGAGAGAAGTGGGAGCCACTAGCAAAAGTTAAAAAAAAGTAACCGAACATGTGAGTTTGGACGAGGCCGTCCAGAAATAAGATGCAGGGCACTGGATCTCCAGTTCTCTCATTCTGCTGATCCTTTACAAGAGAACGATTCCTCCATGGACTCTTCTCTCCCAACTTCCCAATCTGCAAAGTTCTCAAAATGTTTTCTTGTGCAACCCCCAGGAAAAATGCTGCAGAGTTCCAAGAGACATGAATCACAGTTTAAGAACCAACAATAAGAACATAAGAATGGCCCTACTGGGTCAGACCAAAGGTCCATCCAGCACAGTATCCTGTCCTCCGACAGTGGCCACTGCCAGGTGCCCCAGAGGGAATGAACAGAACAGGTAATCATCAAGTGATCCATCCCCTGTCGCTCATTCCCAGCTTCTGGCAAACAGAGGCTAGGGACACCATTCCTGCCCATTCTGGCTAACAGCCATTGGTGGACCTATCCTCTGTGAATTTATCTAGTTCTTTTTTGAACCCTGTTATGGTCTTGGGCTTCACAACATCCTCTGGCAAGGAGTTCCACAGGTTGACTGTGCGTTGTGTGAAGAAATACTTCCTTTTATTTGTTTTAAACCTGCTACCTATTAATTTCATTTGGTGACCCCTAGTTCTTGTGTTATGAGAAGTAGTAAACAACACTTCCTTATCTACTTTCTCTACACCAGTCATGATTTTATAGGCCTCAATCATATCTCCCCTTAGCCGTCTCTTTTCCAAGCTGAAAAGTCCCAATCTTATTAATCTCTCCTCATACGGAAGCCGTTCCATACCCCTAATCATTTTTGTTGCACTTTTCTGAACCTTTTCCAATTCCAATATATCTTTTTTGAGATGGGGCGACCACATCTGCATACAGTATTCAAGATGTGGGCGTACCATGGATTTATATAGAGGCAACATGATATTTTCTGTCCTATTATCTATCCCTTTCTTAATTATTCCCAGCATTTTGTTCGCCTTTTTGACTGCCGCTGCACATTGAGTGGATGTTTTCAGAGAACTATCCACAATGACTCCAAGATCTTTTTCTTGAGTGGTAACAGCCAATTTAGACTCCATCATTTTATATGTATAGTTGGGATTATGCTTTCCAATGTGCATTACTTTCCATTTATCAACATTAAATTTCATCTGACATTTTGTTGCCCAGTCACCCAGTTTTGAGAGATCCTTTTGTAGCTCTTCGCAGTCTGCCTGGGACTTAACTATCTTTAGTAATTTTGTATGATCTGCAAATTTGGCCACCTCACTATTTACCCCTTTTTCTAGATCATTTATGAATATGTTGAATAGAACTGGTCCCAGAACAGACCCTGAGGGACACCACTATTTACCTCTCTCAATTATGAAAACTGACCAGTTATACCTGCCCTTTGTTTCCTATCTTTTAACCAGTTACCAATCCATGAGAGGACCTTTCCTCTTAACCTGTGTCAGCTTACTTTGCGTAAGAGCCTTTGGTGAGGGACCTTGTCAAAGACTTTCTGAAAATCTAAGTACACCATATCGATTGGATCCCCTTGGTCCACATGCTTGTTAACCCCCGTCAAAGAATTCTAGTAGATTGGGGAGGCACGATTTCCCTTTACTAAAACCATGTTGACTCTTCCTCAACAAATTATGTTCCTCGATATGCCTAACAATATTGTTCTTTATTATAGTTTCAACCAATTTGCCTGGTATTGAAGTCAGGCTTACAGGCCTGTAATTGCCGGGATCACCTCTGGAGCCCTTTTTAAAAATTGGCATCACATTAGCTATCCTCCAGTCATCTGGTACAGAAGCTGATTTAAATGATAGGTTACAGATGACAGTTAGTAGTTCTGCAATTTCACATTTGAGTTCCTTCAGAACTCTTGGGTGAATACCATCTTGTCCTGATGACTTATTGCTGTTTAATTTATCAATTTGTTCCAAAACCTCCTCTAATGATACCTCAATCTGGGACAGTTCCTCAGCTCTGTCACCTCAAAAGAATGGCTCAGATTTGGGAATCTCCCTCACATCCTCAGCCGTGAAGACTGATGCAAAGAATTCATTTAGTTTCTCTGCAATGGCCTTATCATCCCTGAGTGCTCCTTTAGCACCTCAATCATCCAGTGGCCCCACTGGTTGTTTAGCAGGCTTCCTGCTTCTCATGTACTTAAAAAAAAAAATTTGCTATTACTTTTTGAGTATTTGGCTAACTGTTCCTCAAATTCTTTTTTGGCCTTCCTAATTATATTTTTACACTTCAGTTGCCAGTGTTTATGCTCCTTTCTATTTTCTTCACTAGGATTTAACTTCCACTTTTTAAAAAGATGCCTTTTTGCCTCTCACTGCTTCTTTTACTTTGTTGTTTAGCCACGATGGCTTTTTTTTTGGTTCTCTTACTATGTTTTTTAATTTGGGGTATACATTTAAGTTGAGCCTCTATTATGGCGTCTTTAAAAAGTTTCCATGCAGCCTGCAGAGATTTCACTTTTGGCACTGTACCCTTTAATTTCTGTTGAACTAACCTCCTCATTTTTGTGTAGTTCCCCTTTCTGAAATTAAATGCTACAGTGTTGGGACACTGTGATATTTTTCCTGCCACAGGGATATTAAATTTAATTATATTATGTAGAGAGATGGGGGGGGGACATCAAAGGAGGAGCGGGGGGGAGGGGGGCGGGACAGGTCAAGTCTTCCCTTTTTGGGAACCAGCTCTAAAGGAACAATGAAGTAATCATAAAAGAGCACTCTGGGATTTATCTCCAGACATGTGTGTATGTGAAATATCCGATTGCTAAAATTCACCCTGAGAAATAGCTGGTGAGCTCCAGTGTCATGTAAACACAAACTGGCAAAGCTCTATTCAGTAACATAACCAGGCTGAATCTCTCACCAGATCTAGTGAATGGAAGAAATCTTGATACTAGCATATCCATTTCATTTAGAGGAAAGACAATACAGATTCTGCTTTCCTTTTCTAATTGATATGTCAGCAAAGCAAGACATGTAGGTAGGCTTGGAAGGAAGCAGTTCTGCCCTTCACCTTTTCTGGCACCTTTTCCATGCTAGTCCCTCTTTTTTGGCTACTCCCTCCAACTCCAAGTCCCCCAAACCTCAAGCTGATGATGCCAGGAATGTGATCACTGCTGGGGACTGAGCAAGAGGGGAACTGCAGTTCAAGTCAAACACAGGCCTTCACAAGACCACTCATTTTTTCCTTGTATGACTTTTCTCTCTGCACGCTAATAACTTCCTATCCTGGGGTGCTAAAGTCTTGAACTCCTATCAACGAGAGGATTCCACTGCTGGGCAGTGCATTTCTTAAGCAGTTCCCTGATCCTGACACAAAGCAGGAGCACTCTTCACTTGCCATCTGCAGGCCAGAGTGGAGAACACCTCCTTCATAGAGCCAGCACTTTGCCATGTAACTCCCAGTTCTCTAAAGAGCAGAGTGGTCAAAGCTTTGCCCATTACTGACCCTGACAGCCTCCTGTGGCAATCTCCCCTCCCAGCTTACTGGCCCCACCCTTTTCCTGTGGCAACCACATCAGAATAGCCACCCTGGCTCAGACCCAAGATTCTTTGGTCCATTACCCTTGTCAGATCGTGCCAGAACCACATGCTTCAGAGGAAGGTGGAAGACCTCCACAGTAGGCAATAACCTTCCCCCTATAGGCACCCACTCCCCCATAGGCACCCAATGGCAGCCCCCCCGATCAGCACTTCCCACCCGCCAGTGGCCCTGCCGATTAGCATCTCCCCCTCCCTCCCAGCACATCCCACCTGCAGCGTATCAGCTGTGGCATTCAGGAGGCACTGGGGGGAGGGAGAGGAGTGAGGGCGGGGCATGCTTGAGGGAGGGAGTGGAATGGGGCAGGAAGAAGTGGGCCCAAGGTGGAGCCTTGGGGAAAGGGGTGGAGTGGGGGTGGAGTCTGGGGCAGAGCGGGAGGTCGAGCACTCCCCCTCCCCCAGCAAGTAGAAAGTCGGCGCCTTTGCTTCCTCCTACATAGATCCTATCCTGGTTTCTTATAGTTAGGAATTGGCTTAAGCCCTGAACCACAAGGTTAATAGGTTTTAACATCAGAATGGACCATAAGATCATTTAGTCTGACTTCCTGCATATTACGGGCCAGAGAATTTCACCTAGTTCCTGCTGCATTGAGCTCAATAAAGCTTAATATCCCTTTCAAAATTTCTCATTAATTATACTCTGGATATTCTTGATATCTATACAGATATCCAACCCCTTTTTGAATCTTGTTACGTTCTCAGCTTGAATGACTTCCTGTGGCAATCAGTTTCACAGTTTAACCAAAGTGCTTGGTTACATGCAGTAACAATATTAGGAGGGTATGAATGAGACAAGATGTAAATAAACTTGTTCTGATACAATGGCTACAACTACTTGATACATCCCTCTATCCTGCGAGAGGAAATGAACTACCCAGCTACAGGATGGATAATTTTATGTTTACTAGAACAGTCTGACCTCACTTCTGCAACCTCCAACTTGTCTAACAACATCAGGGCATTTTGGAATTTGGTTCTGCTTGAATGCATTTACTGTACCAGCCACATGGTGGTGTTTCCAAATTTGATCAAGGATGAATTTACACCAGAGACACAAAGCAGCCTCAAGGGTTCCACCAATATGCCTGGGTTTTTGAAATGTAATTATGTCAGGAAAGCCTCTGCAAGCATTAGAAGCCTAGGCTGAGCTAGGATCAACAGGAAGCTTTATGGCATGAAGATGATTTTGTCACAATGATTAAGCAACAACTCCAGCCAGAAGTGTTCTGTAGAACAAGAACTTCCCCCTTCCGTTCTCTCTCACACACACCACACCCCATGATTAATCAGTGGAACTCACTGCCACAAGACAGAAGCCAAGACTTTAGGATAATTAAAAAATGAATTAGACATGTATATGGTTAATAAAATATTCTCTCAGTCACATTAGCTAGAATAAAAGCGTAACAGTATTTCTGTTTCAGAGCACAAACCACTCACTACCCGCCTGGGGTTATGATGAAACTTCCTATATAAGCAGATGAGTGCCTATTTGTTGATTATGGGGTTTCATATCCCTTCCACTGGCACTTGCCACCATCAGAGAAAATATTGGGCTAGATGGACTACTGGTCTGATCCAGTCTGGAAATTCCTACGTTTCCTTTCCATGGAACACAGTTTAAGAACCACTATTGCACAGCAATCACCATACCCAATTACCAGACAGTACCGCAGGCTGGACATTTTCATGAAATTCAGGACATTTTTATACAAGCCTTGACTAAGGGTGGACAGATTACAATTAGAATGTAGACCACTAACATGGGCAGAACAAACTTGCCCAGATTCAGAAGAAAACAAACCAAGACAGACTCCAAAAGCTACTAAATCATCCTTAACAGAAGACAACAGGAACTGGAGCTAAGTTCCAGCCAACCCTACCTGTCCAAAATGCGCAGGATAGCCCAACATGTGCATGTACAGTAGTTTTGCCACATTCCGGCAGCGGTATGTATTATCCTCTTCTCTGAAGGATGACCGGATGGCAGCACATTCTTTCTGAATCATTTCACGCTCTTCTGCTTGGGTTCGTGCTGTCCGGATGGTCCGGATCAGCTCCCGCAGTCTGATGGGGGCTGGCATCCTCTGGGAGAGGGGAGAAAAAGAAATGCATGTGTAAAACCTCCACAACAAAAGGAAACTTCACAGCCTTCTCAGCTTTCAATATGGAAGAGCGTTTTCCTCCTTGCCCTATGGCTATGGATTATGGAGGGTCCGGCTCCTAGGTGGAGGCGCACAAGCTCTCACCCGCAGGCACCCCCCCCCCCAGCGGAGTCAGTGCACTGGGAGCGTGGGTGCAGTGCGCGGAGCCCCATGGCCCCCCTGCCTAGGAGCCGGACCTGCTCCTGGCTGCTTCCGGGGCTCAGCACGGTGTCAGAACAGGTAGGGACTAGCCTGCCTTAGCCAGGCAGCACCGCCGACAGGACTTTTAACGGCCAGGTCAGTGGTGCTGACCAGAGCCGCTGCGACCCAGTCCCTTCCATTCCACGACCCAGTTCTGGGTCGAGACCCACAATTTGAAAATCACTGCTCCAGGAACCACACGCACTGAGCATCCAAAGCTCCCAATTAATTCAGTTGCAGTTGTGAGTACTCAGAACATCAGAGCCCAGCTGACTCAAGCTGGGCACCCAGAAGATGAGGAACACCCACATACCTGTCAAAACACTGCTTTCAGTAACATGCCCAGTATCACATAGCATGTCTATACTAGAGCTAGGGATGGAACCCAGTTTTCCTGGGTGGTATTTCAACTGCTTTAAATGTAAAACCATCCTCTCTTCCTGCAGTCCCTGCTTCAACTGGTTGATCTTGGAGTATCTGCCAGTCCATCGCGATCTCTGGCCACTAAAAGTACAATGGCGCAGCGGGGCTGAGGCAGGCTGCGTGCCTGTCTTGGCCTCACGTCACTCCCAGAAGCGGCTGGCTGCTGGCACGTGTCTGCGGACCCTGGGGGCAGGAAGAAGGCGGCTCCGTGTGCTGCCCCCGCCCCCAGCACCGTCCCCACAGCTCCCTGGCCAATGGGAGCTGCAGGGGCGGCGCTTGCGGGCATGGGCAGCACACGGAGACCTGCTGCCCACCTCCCCCCAGGGGGCGCAGAGACGTGCCAGCAGCCAGCCGCTTCCGGGGGCGGCGTGGGGCCATGGCAGGCAAGCAGCCTGCCTCAGCCCCGCTGTGCCGCCGACCGGAAGCCACCTGTGGTAAGAACCTCCCTCCCAGAGCCCACACCCCTCATCCCCTCCCACATCCCAATCCCCGCCCCAGCCTGGAGCCCCCTCCTGCACCCAAACTCCCTCCCAGAGCTTGCACCCTTCACTCCTGCACCCCAACCCCGTCCCAGGCTCAGCCAATGCACACCCCACAGCTGAAAATGTTACACTGATTTGTGACAAATCCCTGAAGGATTTTGGATCTTTAAACCACAAATTACACTAATAAAAAGTAAAACTCATGAAATGTCCAGTGGATTCTATGAGATTAGGTGCAGTGTGACCATATGACCCCTGCACCGAAACTCCCTCCCAGAGCTTGCACCCCAACCCCCTGCACCAGGCTCAGCATGGCACCCTCCTCCCCCCCCCCCCCCCCCCCCCCCCCCC
>NW_020697273.1:2408288-2426063 GCF_002925995.2 Terrapene triunguis | reverse complement strand
CCCCCCCCCCCCCCCCCCCCCCCCCCCCCACACACACACACACACTCCAAACCCCTCGGCCCTAGCCCAGAGCCTGCACTCCCTTCCACACCTGAACCCCCTGCCCCAGCCCAGTGAAAGTGAGGGAGGGTGGGGGAGAGCACGAGATGGAGGGAGGGGGGAATGGAGTGAGCCGGGAGGGACCTCGGGGAAGAGGCGAGGTAGATCCTGGGTTGATCTTAAATTCAAAAAGTGATCTTGTGCGTAAAAAGATTGGCAACCACTGCTGTAGACACTACCTACGCCAACAGGAGGGGTTCTCCCCTCTGCGTAAAGTATCAGGGGGTAGCCGTGTTAGTCTGAACCTGTAAAAAGCAACAGAGGGTCCTGTGGCACCTTTAAGACTAACTTACCCACGAAAGCTTATGCTCCCAATACTTCTGTTAGTCTTAAAGGTGCCACAGGACCCTCTGTTGCCCTCTGCGTAAGTAATCCACCTTCCCACGAGGCTGTAGCTACGTCAACCTACCACCGTCTACCTAATTCTTCTGTCGACCTACCCTGGTCTACATCAGAGGTTAGGTCAGCATAACTACATCTCTCAGAGGTATGGATTTTTCACACTCCAGACAAACATAGCTATGCCAATGTAAATTTTCAGTGCCGACCAGCCCTAAAATGCGTACATACAAGGGGGTTGAATTAAAGTTTCAAAGGCAACCTTTGTAACATTAACACTTTAAGTATAGGTTGTTAATGCTGTTATAAATACAACAGTCACACTAAGAGGCAATGGACAAAATCTATAGATTACTTGCTGGTTTGTTGTGGTTATGATGTGAGCAGGAAAACTACTGTTAAAAAAAGCTAGCAATCCAAGAATGGTTAGATAGTCTTTAGACAGATGTTGGATATGCTATGAAGATACTTCTAGTTTTTGTTCAGTTATGAAATACAGCAACAATCTTCAAATGGATGTCATCTGACGGCGGAATTTGTGATTGTATCACACTTTCCAAACTTCCTTTCCCAAAAAAGCAGAATCACTAAAATTGCCAAAGGAGGGCATTCTGAAGGGCACTTTAGTTATAATCAAAGCTACTATTTATTTATCCATGAGACTTTGATTATGTCTACACAGCTGACGCACTTTAACGTGGTTGTGTAGCTGCGGCTCCAGCTCTGGGAGAGAGCTCTCCCAGTGCCGTAATAAAACCACCGCCGTGAGGGGAATAGCTACCAACGCTAGGAGCGTGGCTCCTAGCGCTGGTGCACTATCTACACTGCCACTTTACAGTGCTGAAACTTGCATCGCTCTGGGGGGTGTTTTTTCACACCCCAAGCAAAAAAAGTTTCAGCGCTGTAAGTGGCACTGTCGACAAGGCCTTGGTCTTTGCACTGCAACTCCATATCTTTTAACTAATAGTAAATTTATTAATTTTTTTAGACACACCTTTTGCTTAATTCACAAATTAAACAAGCCCATAGAAAAGCCAAATGTTCTGTACACATCTCCTCTTCCCCACCCATCTTCTCTCCTACTGCCTTCCTCCTGATCTCCAAAAACAAGCCACTTTAAACATTTATTCCTTATGGCTTCTGAAACTTTCCTGTGGATTTTGTATTTTTCTAGAACTCCTCAACTAGGAACTCCTGTGTAACAGTTTGGATTACAATTTAGTGAGGGCTATCTTGCTACAGAACTACTCTACGTTCATTCTGTCCAATGTTCATTTTCTCTTCAGAGGCAGTTGTACTCTTTCTAGCCTTGTACAAATGGAACCATATGTTGGAAACCTTAACTCATTTCTAAAGGTTCATGTTACTCAAGCAGGAATAGGGGATGGATGTTATAAGACAACACAGAACTAGAACATGAGAATACAAACAAGAGATATCACAGGACAGACTGGCTACCATGTGCCCGCACAACAGCATCAGAAATTTTACCTGTGACATGCTCTCAATAATTCCTGCGGATTTTCATCCACTTTTCTCCAAAGCCATTCACGTGTAATAATGACAGGCAGACGAGGGATAAAACAGTTAAAACAATATGGTGCAAACTTGTCTGTTGTACACTGTTAGACCAATTACATAATCTTGTGACTGTTACCCTGGTTCTCACTCCCTTTTCCAGCCTACTGTTACCATCACCCACTTACCGTATCTTGTCTCAAGCTAGATTGTAAACTTGTCAGGGCAAGGAGTAGGTCAGATATGATGCATAGCAAATCTGAGCCCTGATCCTGACTGGGACCTTCGGGTGCTACTTGAACATAAAGCAAGACACTGTGTTTCTGACCAGTTCCGAAATACAAAATAAATCCAGATAAGATTATTTCAAATTCAATTCCGCACAACAATACTGTATAAATGAGCAAGAAACAGCATGCAAGAGAGACTCAGGACAGCAAAAAAACATGGAGCAAGAAGTCGACTCATGAGGATGATGATAAAAAGCTTCAAGTAATTATCTCACTGTTAATGGTCCTTACGTTTTCTTTCACCCCATTTCCCAAGTCACCTGCCTTAGCTGGTGTGTCAGGATGGTCCAGTGATTAGGGCACTAGCCCAGGACTTGGGAGACTCTGGGTTCAATTCCCTACCCTGCCACAGACCCCATGTGTGACCTCAGGCAAATCACTTAGTCTCTCTTTCCCTCCATTCCCCTCTGTATCTAGCACTGGTGCAATGCTGCTGGAATCCTGTGTCCAGTTCTGGTGCCCGCAATCCAAGGATGTTGATAAATTGTAGAGGGCTCAGAGAAGAGCCACAAGAATGAGTAAAGGATCAGAAAATCTGTTTTATAGTGACAGACTCAAGGAGGTCAATCTATTGAGCTTTAACAAAGAGACGGTTAAGGGGCGATTTGATTACAGTCTATAAACACCTACATAGGGAAGAAATATTTAATAATGGGCCCTTCAGTCTAGCAGAGGAAGGTATAACACAATCCAATGGCTGGAAATTGAAGCTAGACAAACTCAGACTGGAAATAAGGCATAAATCTATAATGGTGAGAGTAATTATCCAGTGGACCAATTTACTAAGGGTCGTGGTGGATTCTCCATCACTGACAATTTTTAAATCAAGATTGGATGTTTTTCTCGGAAATCTGTCGTACGGATTATTGTGGGGCAGTTCTCTGGCCTGTGTTACACAGGAGGTCAGACTGGATGATCACAACAATCCCTTCTGGCCTTGGAATCTATAGAATGGAGATAATAGCACTTTCCTATGTCACAGGAGTGTCATGAGGAAAAATACATTAAAGGCTGCCCTACAGTGATGGGGGTCTGTAAAATACCACACTCACACCAGTAGTGCCCCCTTATGTCAGGGGGCAATGCTGCAAGGGGTCCTCACCTTTGGTGCCCCCTACTAGTTGTCCGTCTCTCACGGTGCCTTCCATGGGTTGGCCAAGTCACAAAGTTCAGTCTCCTTCCAGGATAACAAAAGATCCAACTGAAAATCCACATCAGATGCCCAAACTAATAATTCTTTGCCCCTCCCAGGCTCCACTATAGCCCTCTGCTTCCTGGCCCCTGCAGAGCTTCCCCATCTCGCTGCTTCTTCAGCAGGATTCCCCAGCTGCCTCCCTTTACCAGGGACTCTTAGGGATCTTCCCCGATCTTTGCAGGCCCTATCTCAGGGCTCCCCCCCACAGGAGCCTATCCTGCTCCCTGTGGGCTCTCCTTCCTACAGGAGAGTTCTGCTTTCTCAGCAGTCTCTCCCCCTAGACTGAGCTCTCCAGCTTTACTTAAGTAGTCCTCCGCAGCTGAGGTCAGTCTCTAACTCCATTAACCCAGCCGGAACCACTAACTGCCTCTGTGTGGCTAGATCACGGGTCAGGCTGAGTGGTAACTGCTAGACCACGGGCCAAGCTGAGCCTAGCTTTCCTTAAAGGGCCAGCCTGTGCCAGGGCCATGGAAGTACAAGATTAAAAAGTGTACATCCCCACCCACCCCACATTTCTCCTGTAGTCTGTCATACCTGGTGCATCATACCTAGTGATTAAGAAGTGTACCTGACTAGCCTGAGTCCTCAGGCTACCCATCAAAGTGAAAGCCCAGTGCTGACATACCCCTGCAATTTTCCCCTCTCCTCTCCCTTATGACTTCTGCCAGGAATGACATTTCCATGTATTGTACCTCAGCCTCCTGCACCGCTATGTGTGTGTTCATCAGACCTGAGTGATGGGGAGTGACACACACTTTCATATAAAATGTGCATTCTTGCAAAAATTAATAATTTTGTAATTACATGTAAAAATTAGGATTATGGAAAATAAGGGAACATTGGAATCTCTGCTCTAGCTGTAGTGCTTTCCTATACAGCAACAAGGTGAAACTAACATGATTCTTAAAACCTACAGATATATCTCTACTGCTACAATGATCAATATTCCCCACAGCACACCCTTCAAAATCCATGGGACCCGCATATGCCTATCATGTGGGGTACCTCACCCTCGTGCACTAAATGCCCCCAACAACTATGTGGTGGAAACCAATCACTACGCACTCAAATGAACTCACACAGAAAAATAATAAAAGACAAACACTACATCACCCGTGGGCGAATACTTTTCACAAAATGATCACTCCATATCTGACCTTAGTCCTCATCCTCAAAGGAAATCTGCACACCTTCTTCAAAAGATGAGCTTGGGAGCTTAGATTCATAACTTTGCTAGACACTAAAAATCATGGACTTGGTCACTGGATTTATGGTTCCCTACAACAATCTGTAACCCACTAACCCGCCTTTGTCCTATGACTACAGAGGTGTTAACTGCCTACTTCATCCTGAACATCTCTTGCAACCTGTTAACTTCTTATGCTTAACAATCTACACCATCCTTCTATATAGCTGTGACACACTGAGTACCTTTCCCAGATCTGAAGAACTCTGTATAAGCTTGAAAAGGTCTCTCTTTCACTAACAGAAGTTGGTGCACTAAAACATTACTTCTCACACCTCTCTAACAGGATTCTTGTCAGTTTCACGATTGTGCAAAGCACTAGAGGTGTCTGCAGACTTCAGAATCAAAAATAGCATTGAGTCATATTCATTTTGCATATGGGAGGCTCTTTACAGCCATAAATGGTAGCATTTTTTTTTAAATGAAAGCTTAGAGTCTGCAGAAGTTGATAGTTTAGTTCCTTCCTCTCCTCACCACCATTCACCAAAGGAAGTTTCCCATGCCCCGTTGGCAAGTGGATTTTGCAAACACTGGAAGTGGATTGCCCAATGCTAACTCTGCCATAGTTCACCACTCCTCCAGTCTTTGTCCTTTTCACTCCTACTGTACTTAGTAATGAGTCACCACCATGCTAGAGCCTATACCTTCACCGGATGTTCAGTGGGAAGGACTTGCACTTAATAATGACACTTTTGCAACCTGAACAAGTCCTGCCAACATTCTCAAGAATTTAAACAGTAGACTCCTAAACAGAAAGCTTCTTGTACTAAATAACTTACACTTATATAGTGCCTTCCAATTCCAGAGATGCCACAATGCTTTAACAAGATTAATTGGTCATAAAAGAAGGCAGCTGCCGTTTAACAGCACAAAGCAACACTACCCAACAACTTCTGGCAGGAAGTAAGACTTGGTCTATAAGGCAGCTTATGTCGACCTAACTATGTCAGTGTCCACATTACAGTCTTGCTCCTGACGATATAAGTGCCCTATTACACCACCTCCACGAGAGGCATAGGGTGGGAGTTCTCAACCTTTTCCTTTCTGAGGCCTGTGCCACAACAACTGTTTTTCTGCATATAAAAGCCAGGGCCAGAGTTAGGGGTAGCAAGCAGGGCAATTACCTGAGGTCCCACACCACAGCGGGCCGCGCAAAGCTAAGTTGGTCAGGCTTCGGCCCCAGCCCTGGGTGGTAGGGCTCAGGGCCCCAGGCTTCAGCACTGCGTGGCGCGGCTTTGGCTTTTTGCCCTGGCCCCTAGCCCTGCTTGCCAGACCCCCTAAAGCCTGCTGACAGCCCCCCAAGGGGCCCCGGGCCTCTGGTTGAGAACCGCTGGCATAGGGCTTATGTCAGTGTAGTTAGGACAATGCAGTGTCGGTGCAGACACTGCATGTTACTTACATCAGCTGTTCGCCCTAATTTTTGTCAATTTCATGGCTATGCTGGAGAGACTACTGCAGTGGATGTAAGTCAACCTAACACAGGTCGACTTAAAATTGTAGTGTAGATATGCCTTAAAATACTTCACCTAAAACCGCAAAGAAAACGGAGACAAAATGAATTGATACAATCTGGAATTTGCCTAGATCAACTGTGTTAACACTACAACACTTGCAAAAAGTGCCACAGTCTTTAATAATCAGTGCATTCAGAATCTCAATTGTACATCTCATCTAAAAGATTGGTACTCCAACCCCATAGGGTCCCCATACTGGGGCACTAGTTCAGTACTGACAGAGAAAAGGCTGACAATGAATTACCACCACGACTTTCAGTAGAACCCTAAAGGTATATCGATGCAGCAAAAAAAGACCCTCGGCAGCGAGACTCAGACTCGCAGGGCTCATGCTATGGGGTTAAAAACAGCACTGTAGATGTACAGGCTCGGACTGGAGACTGGCCTTCAAAACCTAGCGAAGGGGGAGGGTCTCAGAGCCCAGGCTAGACCAAATGTTTACACTGCTATTTTTAGCATCACAGCACGCCCAATTCAGTTGACCCGGGCAGTGCCATGGGGTTTTTTGTGCTGTGTAGATGTACCCCAAGTTTCCTTGGATGGCTTCCAGCCAAGGACTGACTATGCATAGCTTATGAGACTAATTAGCTCACAATATGAAGCAGTACGTCTGCAGACTAAGAATGTGCATTTTGAGAGCACCTGTAAAGACAAAGAAAAGGCAGAGCAGGAGTTTTTTAAAGGGGTATTCCTAGAGACCAGCAGACCCACCAATTTCAAGTGGCAAATAATACCTTGCAAGTCAGTTACCTGTCATCTATATAGGATTTTATTTATTCAACTAGGTATATTTCTGCAGATTAGTTTGTTTATAGGTACAATTAAACACTAAGGCGAAGAGGAAAAGTATCCAGAGAAGGTAAAACTGAACTGGCTGTTCTTTTGATGCTCCTTCTTGGAAGAAATATACTCAAGCCTTCCCCCGGCCTGCCATTATGCTTGAGTCAGATAAAGAGGAGTAAAGTTTGACTATTTCCAGTTTATGCACTTTTCTGGCATCCCTAGCACCCTCTTGGATCGCAAAGAAACATAGGTAGCCATTAAGATCTTCCTTGCCCAACCTGATCGTGTCACTCACACTTTCAAGTGGATTGTGATGGGATACCAGGCCCACCACATACAATCACAAGTAGCAACAGAGGAGGCACAAGGATGAGGCAACCTCTGTTCCCAGGAGCAAAATGATCAGGGTGGGGGGTAATTGCTCCCTAAAAAATTGTCTGACCACTGTCTGATCACTTACTCTAAGACAGAAAGGCTAATTAAATGTATGTCTACAGTCACTGAGAGAATGCATCGGATTAGAAAACATGTGAAATAACCCTTGTAAACTTGACTTAGCTCTTAAGGTAGAGGACAATGCGTTTAAAAACACATTAGCTGGCTGTGGTTAACACTAGCAGGGATCTTAGGGTTAACCACAACCAGCTAACACCATTTTAATGTGACCATCCTTGCCACATTATGGACTAAGTCTTCTTGGTTATACAAAGCATTTTCCCAATACAGACAAGCCTGCAGTACTTTTCTGCTCATGGCTGTTTGCCCTTTGATTAGCTTGCAGCCTTTGTCCATAGTTGATTTTTTAATATTTTTCACAAACTTCTTTACAAAATTATGTTATAATATAGTCTTAATTATATTTATTTCAAAATAATTAGTCCCATTTCTAAATGTTCTGTGACTGCTCTGTTTAACCCAATTTCATCTTTTGGGATTTTAATTCTCTTATTAACTTAACTCTGTTTCAGTCCATATTAGTGATCATCTGTATTATACACCCATACCCCAAATTTCTTCCCTTCAAGAGCAGTCCTCATGGTTAGATATTAAAACCTGTAGGGACTACTCTGCTATCATATCCATTGTCCTACTCTTTCCTGGTGCCATCTAGAGTAACAAAAATACATCCCAACCCCACTTACATCTCACAATATCAATCCCTTGTCCATGTGATCTCATCAGTTTCAAAGTTCAGGGCCTCATCAACATTCTTCTTATGAGACCAACAAGAACTCAAACGTACTTTTGATAACCAAATAGCCAATTATATTTGCAACCAATACTACCTTCCAATATAGTCAAATGCCACAAATCAAGAACGCTTAAATGCTTCAATAAAGGTATATTCTTCCATTACGGGTTACAGCTAGATATCAATAGGACTTATGTTCCTAAATCATTTAGGTGCTTTTGAAAAATCACTTCAGCTCCTAAATGAGTTTATGAGCCTATGTTTAGGCTCCTATTTTCGAAAGTTTGTGTGTAGAAAAAAGTTCACAATAACTTTGTTGATGTATTGAAAGTCTAAACAACTTTTCACTGTTACCTGAAGCAATTCTTACTTGAAGTGACAAGAGACTGTGTGTAGCACATTGCTGCAGCCACTCAGCCTCAGCTTTCCCAACATGCTATCCAGCCTGCTTTGGTAGTTTATGGCTAGAGCCTTACCAAATTCATGGACATAGGATTTTTAAAATCGTAAATTTAATAATTTCAGTTATTTAAATCTGAAATTTCACGGCGTTGTAATTGTAGGGATCCTGACCCAAAAAGGAGTTGGAGGGGAGGGGCTCACAAGGTTATTGTAGGGGGGGTTGCGGTACAGCTTCCCTTACTTCTGTGCTGCTACTGGCGGTGACGCTACCTTCAGAGCTGGGCAGCTGGAGAGTGGTGGCGGCTGCAGGCCAGGAGCTCAGCTCTGAAGGCAGAGCCGCCGCCAGTAGCAGCGCAGAAGTAAGGATGGCACGGTATATAGTATTGCCACCCTTACTTCTGTGCTGCTGCTTGCAGAGCTGGGCCCTCAGTCAGCAGCACCACTCTTCAGCCACCCAGCTCTGAAGGCAGCAGCACAGAAGTATGGTATTGCCACCCTTATTTCTGCGCTGCTGCTGGCAGGGCGCTGCCTTCAGTGCTGGGTGCCCGGCCAACAGCCGCCGCTCCCCAGCCACCCAGCTCTGAAGGCAGCACAGAAGTAAGGATGGCAATACCATAACCCCCCTAAAATAACCTTGCAACCCCCCTGCAAATCCCTTTTGGGTCAGGACCCCAGTTTGAGAAACATGGGTCTCCCTCGTGAAATCTGTATAGTAGAGGGTAAAAGCACACAAAAAAGATCAGATTTCACAGGCGGAGACCAGATTTCATGGTCCACAACACATTTTTCATGGCCGCTAATTTGGTAGGGCCCTACTTATGGCTCAGCCCACTGGCCAGATTTAGACCTCACTTTCTGGGGTAGCAGGTTCAAAAATCACAGGCCAAAAACAAAGGGAGTCAGCTCTAAGACCCTGTGAAGATATTCATCCACCCATCCCTTTGGGCTTAGCTCAGACCCCACTCTTTCCCCCTGATGGGGCACCCCTTCGTGCAGCCTGTCTTAATCACCGACACATCCCTGATAAACCAAGGCAATCTGGTGTCAGACTTCAATCACCCTGACATCTGCTGGGAGAGCAATACAGCAATGCACAGACAATCCAGGAAGTTTTTGGAGAGTGTTGGGGACAACTTCCTGGTATAAGTGCTGGAGCAACTGACTAGGGGCCGTGCTCCTCTTGACCTGCTGCTTACAAACAGGGAAGAATTGGTAGGGGAAGTAGAAGTGGGTGGCAACCTAGGCAGAAGTGACCATGAGATGGTTGAGTTCAGGATCCTCACAAAAGGAAGAAAGAAGAGCAGCAAAATATGGACTCTGGACTTCAGAAAAGCAGACTAGACGCCCTTAGGGAACTGATAGGCAGGATCCCCTGGGAAGCTAATATGAGGGGGCAAGGAGTCCAGGAGAGTTGGCTGTATTTTACTGAGAGCGCAGGAACAAACCATCAAGAAGTGCAGAAAGAATAGCAAATATGGCAGGCAACCAGCTTGGCTTAACAGTGAAATCTCGGTGAGCTTAAACTCAAAAAGGAAGCTTACAAGAAATGGAAATTTGGACAGATGACTAGGGAGGAGTATAAAAATATTGCTAGAGCATGCAGGGGTGTAATCAGGAAGGCCAAGGCACAATTGGAGTTGCAGCTAGCAAGGGATATGAAGGGTAACAAGAAGGGTTTCTACAGGTATGTTAGCAACAAGAAGGTGGTCAGGGAAAGTGTGAGACCCTTACTGAATGGTGACACATGATGTGGAAAAAGCTGAAGTACTCAATGCTTTTTTTGCCTCAGTCTTCACAGACAAGGTCAGCTCCCAGACTGCTGTATTGGGCAGCACAGTATGGGGAGGAGGTGAGCAGCCCTCAGTGGTGAAAGAACAGGTTAAGGGCTATTTAGAAAAGCTGGACATGCACAAGTCCATGGGTCCAGATCTAATGCATCCCAGGGTGCTGAGGGAGTTGGCTGATGTAATTACAGAGCCACTGGCCATTATCTTTGAAAATTCGTGGCGATCGAGGGAGGTCCCGGACGATTGGAAAAAGGCAAATATAGTGCCCATATTTAAAAAAGGGAAGAAAGAGAACCCGGGGAACTACAGACCGGTCAGCCTCACTTCAGTCCCTGGCAAAATCATGGAGCAGGTCCTCAAGGAATCCATTTTGAAGCACTTGGAGGAGAGGAAGGTGATCAGGAACAGTCAACATGGATTCACCAAGGGCAAGTCATGCCTGACCAACCTGATTGCCTTCTATGATGAGATAACTGGCTCTGTGGATATGGAAAGTGGTGGATGTGATATATCTTGACTTTAGCAAAGCTTTTGATACCATCTCCCACAGTCTCTTGCCAGCAAGTTGAAGAAGTATGGGCTGGATGAATGGACTGTAAGGTGGATAGAAAGCTGGCTAGATTGTCGGGCTCAACGGGTAGTGATCAATGGCTCGGTGTCTAGTTGGCAGCCGGTTTCAAGCGGAGTGCCCCGGGGCAGTTCAGGCGGGAGTCCGAGAGCCGCCCCCTTTTTTTTTTTTTTTGTTTGGGGCAGAAAAAATGGTGGGGGGGTGTGCTCAAAATTTTTTTACTGATAGGGGTACACGATCAAAAAAGTTTGGAGACCACTGACCTTGACAAATTGGAGGATTGGGCCAAAAGAAATCTGATGAGGTTCAACAAGGACAAGTGTAGAGTCCTGCACTTAGGAAGGAAGAATCCCATGCACTGCTACAGTCTGGGGACCGACTGGCTAAGCAGCAGTTCTGCAGAAAACCTGGGGATTACAGTGGACAAGAAGCTGGATATGAGTCAGCAGTGTGCCCTCGTTGCCAAGAAGGCCAATGGCATATTGGGCTGTACTAGTAGGAGCACTGCTAGCAGATTGAGGGAAGTGATTATTCCCCTCTTTCGGCACTGGTGATGCCACACCTGGAGTATTGCATCCAGTTTTGGTCCCCCCCACTACAGAAGGGATGTGGACAAATGGGAGAGAGTCCAGCTGAGGGCAACAAAAATGATTAGGGGGCTGAGGCACATGACTTACGAGGAGAGGCTGAGGGAACTGGGGTTATTTAGTCTGCAGAAGAGAAGAGTGAGGGGGGATTTGATAGCAGTCTTCAACTACCTGAAGGGGGGTTCCAAAGAGGATGGAGCTCAGCTATTCTCACTGGTGGCAGATGACAGAACAAGAAGCAGTGGTCTCAAGTTGCAGTGGGGGAGGTCTAGGTTGGATATTAGGAAACACTATTACCTAGGGAGGTGGTGGAATCTCCATCCTTAGAGGTTTTTAAGGCCCGGCTTGATAAAGCCCTGGCTGGGATGATTTAGTTGGGAATTGGTCCTGCTTTGAGCAGGGGGTTGGACTAGATGACCTCCTGAGGTCTCTTCCAACCCTATGATTCTCTGCCTTCCCTCCAGGGAGGCTCTGACTCATCCCAGTCCTACTCAGGGCTTGTCTACACTTACAGCACTCCTAGCGCTTAGTGAAGATACTACCTATACAGATGGGAGAGCTTCTCCCACCAGCATAGGTAAGTTGTCGCTCAGGGTGTGGATTTTCCATATCTCGGAGCAACATAGTTATACCAACGTAAAGTGTAGACCAGCGTTTCTCAACCAGGGGTCTGTGGCCCCCCAGCAGGTTTCAGGACAGAGAGCAGGGCTGACGTTAGACTCACTGGGGCTCAGGGCAGAAAACCCAAGCCGTGCAGCGCTGAAGCCAAAGCGTAAGCAACTTAGCTTTGTGTAGCTTCCTGTAGCATGGGGCCCCAAGGCAATTGCCCTACCCCTAATGCCAGCCATGGCTTTTAATCTACTGGATATGCAGATAAACAGTTGTGGGCCATGGAGGTTTTCATAACATGTTGGGAGGGGCTCAAAAAGAAATAGGTTGAGAACCCCTGGTGTAGACCAAGCCTCAGTTGCTGGCTCAGCTGTGTTGGTTTGCCAATAAGAAATTTATTAAATAAAATATACAATTTTAACCCTTAATGTTGCAAACACAAAGCAAATGAGTAGTCAGTCACACTGAAGTCAATGAGACTATTTGTGTGAGTTTAATTATATACCTGTTTAAGTGTTTGCAGGGCTGGGCCTTCATTTTCAATATTTTGTTTTTTGCAGATAGTTTTCTAAAATTCAAATAAGGCACCCTACCAGCAGTGGCATTTTTAAAAAGTATTTATAATTTACCGTAATTCATTCAAATTTATAATCGAAGATTCCAGTAGCACAAATTTTCAAATAAATTACCTCACCTGGATTTAAATGAATGATTTTTCTTTTTAAAATCAATTATTTGAATGGCCCACCCTGATTACCCAAAACAAACCGCACCACTCAAGCCAACCAGGGTTGTTGGGGTTTTTTTTGACACACACAAAATCAGAGGCTGATCTAGTTCCCATTGAAGTCAATGGCATAACTCCGCCATATCTCAGTGGTGTAGGATCAAGCTCTTGATGGGTAAAGAGAATGAAGCAGACATATCTAGACTACAATAAGGGATAATAAGCAATGTCTGACTAAATACTACTGAATTCCAACTGCTTTGGACAGCTGTACTTCCACATGGCTTGAAAAGTGGCTCAAGGACAGTAAATGCAGACTTGTCAACATGAACGTATCAAGTTATAGAAGAGAGCTAACAGAATACAGCAGGGATCTGTATTTAGTCCAGTTTTTTCAATATTTATACAGAAAAGAGGTAAGCAGCATGTTATGATTAACAGAAGGTACTAAACTGAGAAATGTTGCTAGCACCACAGAAGAAAAAGGCAATATGAAAAGTCTTCCAGGAGAAAAATGATCAAGAAATAAAAAATGGAATTCAGCCTGAAAAGACAGCAGCTAATCTCTCTTGGGAAATATCAGGACACATTATTTAATGGAAGAGTGAAATTTGGAAAGTAGCAGTGCCAAGAGACCAGAGCAGCAGGAAAGAAAACGAAGTTTAAAATGTGATATGGCAACAAAAAGGAACAATGCTACTTTGGGTTGCACACATGGGAGTAACATGCAACAAGAAGATAGTTAACAATCAGGAAACATTCCTGCAAGCAAGATCTTTAATAATCTCTGAAAGGAAGTGGAAATCTCATCCCCAGTAATATTTACAAGTAAATTGAACAAAGCACAGAAGTCTTCTGCAGGGAAAAATACCACTGTCTAGAAGTTGGGAGTGAGAAAAGAGACCCAGTTCTCTATGATTTCTAACTTGCATAAATCTTAAGTTTTAGCTAAACTGAATGCAGCCCTACCTCTCATTTCTGCTTGCTGCCATTAGCTGAATCCTACCATATGCCAGCCCCAGGAAGATATCAAATTAGAGGCAGTGGATGGGGAAGTTTGATATGGTTCCCATTTGTGCACAACTGTATGTCAATCAAATTAAACTGTAATTCTCACTTGGATTTCCACAGATGAGCAAGATGCATTTGTACTTTGATGGTATGTCTACACTGCAATTAGACACCTGAAGCTGGCCCATGCCAGTTGACTTGGGCTCGCAAGGTTGTTTCAATGCAGTGTAGACTTTGGGGCTCAGGCTGAAGCCTGGGCTCTAGGACCCAGCAGGGTGGGAGGATCTCAGAGTTCCCGCTCAATCCTAGAAGCCTACACTGCAATTAAACAACCCCAGGAGCCCTAGTCAGCTGGCATAGGCCAGGCACAGGTTTTTAACTGCAGTATAGACATACTCTGAGTCACCCTCCTCATGTCTTTCTTCCATAATAGTAACACTTTGCTATTACACATAGTCATTTACAAATGCTAACCCTCACAACACCCCATAAGGCAAGCAGCGAAGTATTATCTGCATTTTACAAGTTGAGAAATGTAGAAACAGAGAGGGGAAGCAATTTATCCAAGGCTACACAACAAATCAGTGGAAAAGACAGGATTAGAACTCCAAAATTCCTGGCTCCCAGTCACATGCTCTAGTCACCAAAGACCATGCCACCTCTACTGTTCTCATCTACTTCTGACCTCACAACCAGCTAATTTATAAGACAGTCGGGTGGTCTGTTTCCTGCTCAGCTATATGCAGACCAACCCTTTTAGTTTCAAAACAGACCCCAGAATCCTTTATGTGGTACTACAGCATGACAGAGAAGAACCGTCTTTCTTTAAAGAGTTAATACCAAGGGAAAGTGCCAGACTGAAAGCCTGGAGGCTCAGACTCCTCACTCTACAGAGTAGTCGCATCTTAGGCAGCATTAATGTACGTTTTTCCACATGGGGTAATTTCAGCCATATGCTGGGAAGCACCACCATCATCCAGCTTCGGCAGTCCATTCAATCCTTAGCCTCTGCCAGTTAGCCTCATTTGTAACATGAACAGTGGCCAATCAGCAACTGGACTGAGACATCCCACTCATTTCAGAGAGACCACCATGCAGTCATATCAGAGGGTAATGCCTTTTGGACACTAGTAACCTGGGCTCGATTTGATACTTTGGCCTGAGATATTTACTTACCAGACCTGATAACCCTAATCCAATAATACAGTACTTGCCACCAGAGTAAACATATGCCCTTAAGACCCACATGCCCCAGAAAGCATCAGAATATGATCAAGAACAAGCCATTCAACACTGGTAAATTTTAATCTCCTTCACCAGAGAGATTTGCATTATTATAGGGACAACTATAAACCAAAGGCCAATTTCTAAAGCAATATAGAACTATGCAATTCTCCCAACACAATAAGGGCTGAAAAATCCACTCAGAGTGAGTGGTAAATTTTCCTGGATGAGGAATCCTACCACCGACTTTCACAGAATTTAAAAATTTATTTTTAAAAAGTTTCTAGCACTCATGGTTTCAAAGATAACTTTCAAATCTACACAAAATGTAAACCAATAAAGTACTCGTTTCTAAGTCTGCAGACAGACAACTCCAATCCCTCTGTTGCTGCTCATAGCTTTGCCCAGCTGTCACGTGACAAATGACCAGTCTCATCAATTTTCCATTGCTGCTATTCAGAATCCTGTGAGCAACAATGAAGCTGACAAGAAATCATATCATAATCTCTGCTGCTTGGCAAATCTAAGAGCAACAGCAAGGGAAAGTTATGATTTATTCATTGGGGAGAAGACAACAAAAACGCGGAGGCGGCTAGGAAAGGGGTAGATTAGCAGAGACCCTATCCTCAGAGCCGAAAAGAGCCTCTGTTTTGGGAGCAGAGGAATGTGAGAAAGAAAATGCTCATTCTCCCTTCTACTATCCTAGGGTGAAGTCTCAAATTTATCATAAGCCTATTAGTGGGAAGCGGGAGTCCCTAAACATCCAGGAATCACATCCTTATAGTAATTTAAATATTCTCTCCTTTCCCAGCATATAGGAGAGATGGAGGAGGATTTGTGTTGTGGGGCAACATACAAGAGCAGAGCCTCTAATCTTATTTGAGCTCTCTTGTCTAACCGAGCTCTTCGGTGTCTGATAAAGTTTTCATGGATGAGGGAGTGGATCAGCAGAGAGTGTGGGCGAGGGAAAGGAGAGAAAATATGGCAGCTGAGTGGGACAGACAAACGAAATTGGAAAGAGTAGTGCATACAGTGTAAGTGAAGAGAAAGAAAGGGATGGAGTGGGAGAGGGGAAGAGAAAGAAAAGAGGAAACAGCCACTGAAAACCAGAAAATATACAATATAGTAATTAAGAGAGAGGGAAAAATGGAGTGAAGCCAGGAAAGGCAAGAAGTTAAAAACACAAACACAAGAAAGACAGCAAGTTATTATTTAAAAGTATGCTAAATAGAAGACTGACAGTTAAAATTCATTACAGTGAAAATGCACTACAGAATTGCTTGGGCTGGAGGGAACTGAGGGGGCAGGGGTGCTTTTCACTCTGACTAGTAGGCAAACAGGTGTCAAGTATATTTTTCAAGCCCATTTTTCAAGCTCTGTTCTCAACACACCACCTCTCCTAAGGATACTGTTAGTGTTTCCACAGCTCTTCATCAAGCATGTCACACACCAACTGCTACAATAAATCACAACAGAGCATTTAAAATCAGTATGTACAAGGTGACAAATCTGATTTTGAGAAAGACTTTCAAGAATCAATCTACACCCAAAAATCAGCACCTGAGTAACAACACACCATATGGTTTGAGAAAGAGCTCAACAAACCCTTGAAGAAGGGACTCTGAAACAGTCCCAGGATCTATCACTGGAGACCACTCCATTGCCAGCAAAACTCTGCACCTGCATCTTGCTGTAAATGGCTCTAGGCAGGGACAGTGGGTTTTCTCTCTGTGAAGAGCTAGACAGATAACTATGGGGCTAGCCACAAACACTAAATAAAAATCCATGAACAGGACACCTCAGTGCATTACAGCTGCAGAGTACTGCACTCAGCCTAGGAAATACCAGAGTAAAGAGTGCGGAAAAACCCAGTGTTACCTCTTGTACGCAGGCATCACCCCAATACAGTCTTCAAAGGAAATTAAATTTAATGAGTTTTTCCAAGTTCTGGCACAACCTCTGGTAAATAGCCTTAAAATTTCCTGTTTAAAAGTTGTCTGTATGAGAGCTTTTCTGCTCCCCACTGAAGCAGCAGGGCTGGGGGCTCTCTTTTCAAAGAAATGGCAGGACCAGAGCAACAGTACCCACTGTCCTCACTCCAGCCCTAGGGGAATCAAGGGAAAGGGGGCAGTCAGGTTGGATGGTTTATGGGAGGCTGTGTGGAGCTGGTGAAGCTTGGAGGGAGAGACAGCACTGAGGGGACAGAGATAGTGTTGACGGAGGGGCTCATGATGGGCCAGCAGGGAAACTGAGGGGGACATAGAGAGTGGGACCAGAAGGGCTGCAAAGTTGCAGGTAGGTGGGTTATACTGGAGCTAGGGGGAGTCTCTGTGGAAAGCTCTTCCACTAGGCTGGTAGGGAAAGGGTGTAACACAAGGCAGCCGAGTTGAAGTGAGGAGAGGAGTGGACGACATGAACATGGGCAGGGGGCTCACAAGACATACGGGGCAAGTGGGTTTATGGGGCTGGGGCATGAAGGATGCATGGAAGCTTCTATGGGACAGGAAAGGGTTATGCTAGCCCAGTAAAGCACAGGAGAGGGGCACAAGGTTGTGGGTGGGAAGAAGATGAGGAGGCAGTTACGCTAGCCAGATGGAGGAGGGAACATGGGACACATGCAGGAGTGGAGGTTAAGTTGGGGGGGCGGGAAACAAGAGGGTTGGGGGGTGGTTTATGCTGGCCCA
>NW_020697273.1:2379834-2403288 GCF_002925995.2 Terrapene triunguis | reverse complement strand
GGGGGGGGGGGGGGGGGGGGGGGGGGTTGCGCTGGCCCTGCGGACAGGCTGTGGGGCAGTCAGGCTGGGCCGACGGGAGAGGGTCGGGGTCACACGGCGCCGGGGGCTAGAGGCCGGCGGGGAGAGATGGCGGAGGGGAGCAATGACCCCTGGTTCCCCGCCCCCACTCACCGGGCCGGGTCCCTGCAGCGGAGGAAGCGGCAGTAGCAGGAGACAGGCATCCAAAATGGCGGCTTCGCGACCTCAGCACCGATACCGCAGGCGGAAGGATTCACAGTACGGGACTCTCTCCTCTCCGTTTCCCGGACCCACCTCGTGAGGGGCGGCCCTCTGCCGACACTGCAGTCCCAGCTGATCAGCCTCCCGGACAACGGGCCGTTCGCTGGCGCCCGTGGCAGCGGGAGTTGGGAACTACTTTCCTAGGCGGAAGCATCCTTGAAACTCAATGTTCGAGGAATGATATGTCAGCGCCGTGGCAGGCAGTGATGACGTCAGACGCCCGCTAGTCACCGCTCCGAGTGTTGCCGCGAGATGAGGCCGGCCGGCCCCGACGCCGCGAAAGAGGGTTCCGCCCTCTCCCCGCAGGTTCAAACCTGGCAGGAGCTGGGCTGTCTCCTCTGTCATAGGGTTCAGGCTGTGTCAGCAGCAGCGAGGAGTCCCTGTGGTCCCCTAGAGACTAACCATTGTATTTGGGCACAAGCGTCCATGGGCTACAGCCCACTTCATCAGATGCAGGGAGTGGGGAAAAACAGTAGGCAGGTATCGCTACAGAGTACATGGAAAATAGGGTGTTGCCACTTGGTACGGCAATGCCCATCTTTTCATGTCCTTTGTCATAGACACCTTCTACAAGTGGAACAAACTCCGTATGGCCTGGGCTTACCCACCGGTGCTCCCAGGCAGTTTGGGACTATGCAGATAAGCCCCCCTCTCAAGAGAGCTGGGGTTCAGACTGCTAATGGCTGCATATTTTTAGAACATTGAATTCATGCACAATATTGGCAAAACTACCATTGGAACATATGTTTTCTGTTCTTTTAACTATGTGTTTTCAGAAGAAGAAATTCTTGCGTTCAAACCTTTCTCTCCTTCACTAACAGGAATGGTGTGACAAAAGTCTGGGCCTCCATGTTCATGGAAGAAGGATTTGGGCTATGGAATTCAGAGCACAGCTGTTGATCGCAAAATATTTGGAAGGAAATCTGTAACACATTTATTGTAGGGCTTACAATCCAGTTACACATGTGAAAGGTAGGAGGTGTAGATACAACATACAAGCAAATGACTATGGGGAAGAATTGGATCATCTTGGTTAGTTTTGTGTACTGGACATGTTTTTTTGGTGGTGGTCCTTTCTCTTTTTAATTGGGGCTAGATATAGGGAAAGAAGGAGCAAGAAAAGAAGAGGCATAGCTTGTCACCTACCTTCCCATTGGTAGTTGTCTGGGTTCTGTAGGCATCATGGCAGAGATGGAGAACGTAGAGCTGGTAGGAGCAGTAGATGGAGGAGCCAAGAAAGAAGTGGGAGGGAGACAAAGAGGAGAAAAAGAGCCAAAGTAGAGGAGACCTGCAGAGATAGCATAGGGGAAAGCCATTGGAGAGCATTGCTAGGTGAGAACAATAAAGTAGAAAAATTATTTGTCCCTGACTCGTGCTCCCTATCTTTTTTTCTGGACCTAGAGCCCTGCTCTCCCACTACACCAGCTTGTTGTGAGACTCTGGTGCTGCTCTTTGTGAGAATGTGGCTGGCCCTTTAAGAGAGGATTGATCTCCACCCCAGCTCTGATACAGCCATCTCTCTTCCCCTGGTGGGGAAAATGAAGATGGTCAAGTGACCAGGGAGTCATATGACACAATCACACTTCTGAGGTAAATAAGGGAGAAGCCTAGGGAGAGACTTATGATGTATGATTACCTGCCCTGTGGGCTGGTGGTGTATGTGTGCATTCAGTGCAAGGAGCTCCTGGCCCTCAGAGACCACGTACGGACTCTGGAGGCAAGGGTGGGGGAACTGGAGGAGCTAAGGGAGGCAGCGAGGTATGTTGATGAGGCTTTCCGGGACACTGTAGAATTGTCCCACCTCCGGCCAGACAGCCCCTGCACTGTTGAGGAGGATGAAAGGCCCAGGGAAGCAGAGCAGTCAACGGCAACAGCGGGAAACCTTCCCATAGTTGGGACCCTCCTTCCAGACGGTGCTGGGGTTGCCTCTCGCACTGAGGTTACCTCTCCGGGGGAGGGAACTCCAGTTGCTAGGAAAAGGCAGGTGTTAGTAATGGGAGATTCCATCATTAGAAACGTAGATAGCTGGGTTTGTGATGACCGGGAGAACCGCATAGTGACTTGCCTGCCTGGTGCGAAGGTTGCGGATCTCTCGAGGCATCTAGACAGACTTATGTGTAGTGCTGGGGAGGAGCCAGTGGTTGTGGTACATGTAGGTACCAATGACATAGGGAAGGGTAGGAGAGATGTCCTGGAGGCCAAATTTAGGCTGCTAGGGAAGAGACTGAAATCCAGGACCTCTATGGTGGCATTCTCAGAAATGCTCCCAGTTCCGCGTGCAGGGCCAGGTAGGCAGGCAGAGCTTCAGAGTCTCAATGCGTGGATGAGATGATGGTGTAGAGAGGAGGGGTTTACATTCATTAGGAACTGGGGAAACTTTTGGGATGGGAGGAGCCTATACAGGAAAGATGGGCTCCACCTAAACCAAAGTGGAACCAGACTGCTGGCACTAAACATTAAAAAGGTTGTAGAGCAGTTTTTAAACTAGGAGATGGGGGAAAGCCAACTGCTGCAGAGGAGCATGTGGATCGGACAGAGACTTCTCTTAGGGGAGAGTCTAATGATAGAGAATCTCCAGGTTATAGTCAGGAGCAGAGAATGGAAGAGGATAAAGTAGGGGCCAGATCAGATGATAAACATTCACATAAAAAAGAATCTAACACATCAGAAAAGGGCAGACAAATAAACAGTGACAAGTTTTTAAAGTGCTTGTACACAAATGCTAGAAGTCTAAATAATAAGATGGGTGAACTAGAGTGCCTTGTGATAAAGGAGGATATTGATATAATAGGCATCACAGAAACCTGGTGGACTGAGAGCAATCAATGGGACACAATCATTCCGGGGTACAAAATATATCGGAAGGACAGAACAGGTCGTGCAGAGCGGGGAGTGGCACTATATGTGAAAGAAAATGTAGAATCAAATGAAGTAAAAATCTTAAGTGAATCCACATGTTCCATAGAATCTCTATGGATAGAAATTTCATGCTCTAAAAAGAATATAACATTAGGGATCTATTCTAGACCACCTGACCAGGACAGTGATAGTGATGATGAAATGCTAAGGGAAATTAGAGAGGCTATCAAAATTAAGAACCCAATAATAGTGGGGGATTTCAATTATTCCCATATTGACTGGGAACATTTCACTTCAGGACGAAATGCAGAGATAAAATTTCTCGATACTTTAAATTATTGCTTCATGGAGCAGCTTGTACGGGAATCCACAAGGGGAGAGGCATCTCTAGATTTAGTCCTGAGTGGAGCGCAGGAGCTGGTCCAAGAGGTAACTATAACAGGACCGCTTGGAAATAGTGACCATAATACAATAGCATTCAACATCCCTGTGGTGGGAAGAACATCTCAACAGCCCAACACTGTGGTATTTAATTTCAAAAGGGGGAACTATGCAAAAATGAGGGGGTTAGTTAAACAGAAATTAAAAAGTACAGTGACTAAAGTGAAAACCCTGCAAGCTGCATAGGCGCTTTTTAAAGACGCCATAATAGAGGCCCAACTTTAATGTATACCCCAAATTAAGAAACACAGTAAAAGAACTAAAAAAGAGCCACCATGGCTTAACAACCATGTAAAAGAAGCAGTGAGAGATAAAAAGACTTCCTTTAAAAAGTGGAAGTCAAATCCTAGTGAGGCAAATAGAAAGGAGCATAAACGCTGCCAAATTAAGTGCAAGAATGTAATAAGAAAAGCCAAAGAGGAGTTTGAAGAACAGCTAGCCAAAAACTCCAAAGGTAATAACAAAATGTTTTTTAAGTACATCAGAAGCAGGAAGCCTGCTAAACAACCAGTGGGGCCCCTTGATGATCGAGATACAAAAGGAGCGCTTAAAGACGATAAAGTCATTGCAGAGAAACTAAATGGATTCTTTGCTTCAGTCTTCACGGCTGAGGATGTTAGGGAGATTCCCAAACCTGAGCCGGCTTTTGTAGGTGACAAATCTGAGGAACTGTCACAGATTGAAGTGTCACTAGAGGAGGTTTTGGAATTAATTGATAAACTTAACATTAACAAGTCACCGGGACCAGATGGCATTCACCCAAGAGTTCTGAAAGAACTCAAATGTGAAGTTGCGGAACTATTAACTAAGGTTTGTAACCTGTTCTTTAAATCGGCTTCTGTACCCAATGACTGGAAGTTAGCTAATGTAACGCCAATATTTAAAAAGGGCTCTAGAGGTGATCCCGGAAATTATAGAACGGTAAGTCTAACGTCGGTACAGGGCAAATTAGTCGAAACAATAGTTAAGAATAAAATTGTCAGGCACATAGAAAAACATAAACTGTTGAGCAATAGTCAACATGGTTTCTGTAAAGTGAAATCGTGTCTTACTAATCTATTAGAGTTCTTTGAAGGGGTCAACAAACATGGGGACAAGGGGGATCCAGTGGACATAGTATACTTAGATTTCCAGAAAGCCTTTGACAAGGTCCCTCACCAAAGGCTCTTACGTAAATTAAGCTGTCATGGGATAAAAGGGAAGGTCCTTTCATGGATTGAGAACTGGTTAAAAGACCCGGAACAAAGGGTAGGAATTAATGGTAAATTCTCAGAATGGAGAGGGGTAACTAGTGGTGTTCCCCAAGGGTCAGTCCTCGGACCAATCCTATTCAACTTGTTTATAAATGATCTGGAGAAAGGGGTAAACAGTGAGGTGGCAAAGTTTGCAGATGATACTAAACTGCTCAAGATAGTTAAGACCAAAGCAGACTGTGATGAACTTCAAAAAGATCTCACAAAACTAAGTGATTGGGCAACAAAATGGCAAATGAAATTTAATGTGGATAAATGTAAAGTAATGCACATTGGAAAAAATAACCCCAACTATACATACAATATGATGGGGGCTAATTTAGCTACAACCAGTCAGGAAAAAGATCTTGGAGTCATCGTGGATAGTTCTCTGAAGATGTCCACGCAGTGTGCAGAGGCGGTCAAAAAAGCAAACAGGATGTTAGGGATCATTAAAAAGGGGATAGAGAATAAGACTGAAAATATTATTGCCCTTATATAAATCAATGGTACGCCCACATCTCGAATACTGCGTACAGATGTGGTCTCCTCATCTCAAAAAAGATATACTGGCACTAGAAAAGGTTCAGAAAAGGGCAACTAAAATGATTAGGGGTTTGGAACGGGTCCCATATGAGGAGAGATTAAAGAGGCTAGGACTCTTCAGCTTGGAAAGGAGGAGACTAAGGGGGGATATGATAGAGGTATATAAAATCATGAGTGATGTGGAGAAGGAAAAGTTATTTACTTATTCCCATAATACAAGAACTAGGGGTCACCAAATGAAATTAATAGGCAGCAGGTTTAAAACAAATACAAGGAAGTAGTTCTTCACGCAGCGCACAGTCACCTTGTGGAACTCCTTGCCTGAGGAGGTTGTGAAGGCTAGGACTGTAACAGAGTTTAAAAGAGAACTGGATAAATTCATGGTGGTTAAGTCCATTAATGGCTATTAGCCAGGATGGGTAAGGAATGGTGTCCCTAGCCTCTGTTTGTCAGAGGATGGAGATGGATGGCAGGAGAGAGATCACTTGATCATGGCCTGTTAGGTCCACTCCCTCTGGGGCACCTGGCATTGGCCACTGTCGGTAGACAAGATACTGGGCTAGATGGACCTTTGGTCTGACCCGGTATGGCCGTTCTTATGTTCTTATGACTTCAGGTGAAGTAGAGGCCTGACTTGTAGGCGTCCTTGAGGCATCAGGAAAGATAGTTTAGTGGAGTTAGGACTAAGATGTGGTGATTTGGCTCTAAGCTATGGAGCGGGGTTGCACCCTAGCAGATATGCCTTGCAGGAAAAAGCATTATTATAAATTTTCTGCTTTGAGTTCTGTTTCTTGAAGATTTTTGCTAGCTTCAGTGGAACCTCTGGGAGGTTAATTTAAAGAGATGAGGGATAAGTGTAGCACTAAACCCTGGAAGTAGGGCTGTGTAATCCCTTAGTTGAGAAGGAAGTTTTGGAACTGGAGGCCCACTGGAAACTATAAAAAGCCAATACATTAGAACCTGGAAAGGAAATCTTGTTTGAAATTCTTGACCTGTGGAAAGTTAGTAGGGGAACCAGGAGGGAACTGAAGATGGGGGTGGCAGCATAGTTACCCTACACTGTGAGGAGATGGTTGCCCTACAAAACTCTTCATATTCCCTTCCTCCTACACAGCAGGAAATATCTAACTCAACTTCTGTATTCTTTAACAATTCTAAAGAGAGCTCTTTGCACTGACAGAGAAGGTCCTGGCACCAGAAAGCTACTGTAGTGCAGCACGGTATCTGGCACTCAGCTGAATCACATGGCTCCAATTGCATTCAGACTCCATGGGGAACCCCAACAGGTGCTTGGTGATAACAGGTTGGGCCCTGTTGTGTTAGGCACTGTACAAATATTTAGTGAATGACAGTCTCTGTTTCAAAGAGCTTCCTCAGAACTAAAGTCCTGGAACCAAGGACTTCTGGAGTTGACCTTATTGCTTACTAGGTATGTAGTCTGAGCCTTTTTATCTTTGAAGCCATTAATTACCCTTCTCTCTCTCTCCTGTCCCATATACACTGCCTAAAAACTGCCTGATCCCTCAAAGGACATGGAGATGAAGATGTTGGTAGCTTTCCCATTAGTCATCACTGAAGGAGCTAACATTCAGGCTGTCTTCAAAGGACAAAGAATTTCTAAAATCTTCAGAACACATCTGAATGGAGCTGCATTCTATGGCAGAACACTGCTAGTCATGCAGATCTGTAACAGCTTGAGATGGAGGTGGGTCTGCCTCTAGCCAGTAGCTGACAGGTAAAACTCCCTTCTCCAGGGCTCTAGTTTAGTTAGTTCTCCTTATGGATTCAAAGTCCTGGGCCAATGAGTTTTTGGATTCCAGAAGCCCATCTCTTCTGACAGCCCAAGAAGACAAACATCACATTTTCCAAAGTGTGCTTAATGTCAAACCTAATTAACTGCTGAATAAGCAGAGGTGTATGAGCCCAACCCCAGTGCTCCTGTGGGCCCAATCCAGTTGTCAGTATTCACCACCTAGAGGCTATCTGGACTGTCTTGCCCAGCACAGAGGGTGTCATGTGCTTCTACCAGATATGGATTGGCTACCGAGTCTGCACCAGATGCACCAGCTGTGCTAATCATAAGATCCTTTAGTGCTCTGCCAGGTATGGCTGAGGCAGGGCCGTCCCCAGCCATTTTGGACCCCTATGCAGCCAGCCCGCAGGGGGGCGGCACCAGGCCTCTGTGGGGGGAGGGGCAGGCCCCAGGCCTCCACAGGGGGGCAGGAGCAGGCTTGGGGACAGTGGTGTCCCTAGCCATTTTGGTGCCCTATGCAACCCCCCCATGGGGGGGCTGTGTGGGCCCCAGGCCTCTGCGGGGGTGCAGAGGGGAAACCGCACCCCAGCCCACTCCACTCTGCTCCCCTGTCTCCCAGCCTTAAGGGGCAGGGGGGAACCGCCCCTCAGCACTCGCCGGCAAAGCAGAGCAGGCTGGGGCCGGGTCGCTGCACTTACCGCTGCCGGCAAGTGCAGGCCCGACCCCTGCAGCAGTCCTCAGGGGAGTGGGGGTGGGTCTGGGGCGGAGCAGGGGTGGGGGCTTTGGGGAAGGGGTGGGAAGAGGCGGGGCTGGGGGCCATGGGGACGAGGCGGAGCAGGGGCTGGAGCATCACGCAGCTGTGCAGAGCACCAGGAAATGTGGTGCCCCAAATTCCCTGGTGCTCTACGCAGCTGCATACTTTGCGTATAGGTAGGGACGGCCCTGCTTGGTGGGCAGGGGGGAACTGCCCCCCAGCACGAGGCGGCAGAGCGGGTTGGGGCCAGGTTGCTCCACTTCCTGCCGCCCGGTGAGTGCAGGGCAGGCCTGACCTCGCACTCACAAGGCAACGGGAAGTGGAGTGACCTGGCTCCAGCCCACTCCACTCTGCTCCCCCGGCTCCCAGCCTTGGGACTTCGGGGTCTGGGGCCGGGCCGCTCCACTTACCGCCGCCCGTTGAGTGCAGGGCAGGCCCGACCCCCGCTGCAGTCCCCAGGGGAAGGGGTGGAGTGTGCGCGGAGCAGGGGCGGGAAGAGGCGGGGCTGGGGTGGAGCAGGGGCGGTGGCTTTGGGGAAGGAGTGGAGTGGGGGCGGAGGAGGGGCAGGAAGGGGCAGGGCAGGGGCCACGGGGAAGAGGTGGAGCAGGGGCTGGAGCAGCACGCAGCTGCGTAGGGCACCAGGAAATTTGGTGCCACAAATTTCCTGGTATTTTGTGTATGGATAAGGACTGCCCTGGGCTGAGGTTTATTTAAATCAGGTATTTTACACACAGTACCACCTAGAGGCTAAACAGTATAACACAGTTTAGCATTCCATTACATCTCCCCCTTTAAGTTCTACATTTCTACCATTTACAATATTTACATTATTACGGTCTTTGAAGTTCAGTATGGATCAGTCTGTTAAGTGTCTCTGAATCATACTAGTTTTTTAATTACACAACTCGAATGCATAACGACTTGGTCACCTGGATGTCCATTAGATGCTATGACTAGCTGTGGTTGGTTGGTATCCTTGAGTTGTCATCTTCTTATTCTGCATCTACCATCTGTAGAGTTTGCTACACTAATTGTTCTTTCTGAGGAACAAAGTGTAGATGTCAACTGTTTCTATTGAACTCTCCATTGTCAGTCTCAATCACATATGATCTTGATGCTGAATTCTTTTTCTTCATGGCAGCTGAAGTTGTCCATCCTATTAGACGTAAACATGGTCACCAGGTTCTAGACCTGGCAGTTTGCTGCATGACATTTGTTGTAGAAGTGTTCATAATCTCTTTTAGTCTTTTTATCCGATTTGACTACTCTCTTCATGTCTGGCCACTCTGGAAATATGTTCTTTCCCAAAGCTGGAACAGTAGCTTCATCAGGAGCTGTGCTGGACTATATCCAGTAGCTGCTATTGGTGCTGCTCTGTAACGCAGAAGAGCAAGGAATGGATGTTTCTGTTGTAGGATTTTCCTGACTGTCTGTACAGCTCTCTCACCTTCTCCATTTGTTTGTGGGTGATGTGAGTTGCTGATATGATCAAAACTATATTTCATATGGAATGACTTGAATTCTGATGCAATGAACCCGTGGGCCACTGTCCGTCACTAGTTGTTCTGAAACACTGAAATGAGCAAAAGTGCACTTCAGTTTCTCAATAACACTGCAACATGTTATGTCCTTCAAGCAAGGCCGTCCTTTCCCGTACGCAAAGTACACAGCTATGTAGGGTACCAGGAAACAAATTTCCTGGTGCCCTATGCAGCTGCGTGCTGTTCCAGGCCCTGCTCCGCCTCTTGCCCATGGCCCCCGCCCCTGCTCCGCCCCAGCCCTGCCCCGCCTCTTCCTGCCCCTCCTCCGCCCCTGCCCTGCCCCCACTCCCCCCCGTCCCCTGAGGACTGCAGCAGGGGTCAGGCCTGCCCTGCACTCAACGGGCGGCAAGAAGCGGAGTGACCTGGCCCCAACCCACTCCACTCTGCCGGCTCATGCTGTGGGCGGTTTCCCCCCTGCCCCCCAAGCCTGCTCCTGCCCCCCCAGAGAGGCCTGGGACCACCACCACCCCACAGGGGGGCTGTGTAGGGCATCAAAATGGGTAGGGACAGCCCTGCTTTCAAGTACATTGTTCCTGTATATCTGGAAAAATAGTCCACTACAACCAGGTAATGATGTCCTCTTGTAGAAGGGCATTTTTAGCAACCAGATGGGTGCCCAAGCCACTGCCAGTACTGGAATATTGATTATTTTGCTTATTGCCAAGAGTAGCTATGTAGTAACCCTTTGCAGGAACTTACCCTAACTAAGGCAAAGCCGGGAGGGAGGGATGATCACAAGGAGTGAGCCTGACTCTATGTCCTCCCTGATATGCTGGAGTAAGTGTCTGTGAAAAACAGGAAGTCTATCTGTATTTGACTTCTGGTGTGTGTGTGTGTGTGTGTGTGTGTGTTGGGGCCCATGAGACTGCAGACGCTGCAAAAACACATCTGTATCACTAACTGCTTAAAAAGTGCTTGCTTAATGTGTTGGGTTTTTTTGATTGACATGTTGTTGATGTAAATGTACTAGTTACTAACATAAAAGTGGTAGACAGGTCTGAAGAATACCTTTTGGACATCTCCGAAGACAGGTGGATAGCTGGCCACTTGAACCATGTTGTTTGAGCCCTCCAGACCATAGGTAACTATTGTTTGGGGGTGCTCTATAATCTATTGTGTGTATATGCTCTTGGAACTAAATAAAGCCGTTACTTGGAGGAAATGCATTCTTGTGAGAGTGCTGGAGACTAATAAAGTGAAGGCTTCAAGTGAAAGTACTCGACTTTCTGGGACTTGTGCCAACCACATAGCAGAGAGGTGCTGCATCTCCTTTGGTTTATTTCCTGATACCACCTCGCAGACAGTAAAGTTACCAAGAGCTTTGGGTTTAGGGAACCCCGGGTAACACCCTGAATTTTCATAAATCTGCAGTTAGTCTCGTCCAAGGTCTCAGTGGTAGGAGTGTTTGTGCACTGTATGGGTCAGCATTGCCATTGTCTCTTAAGTTGATTTGTACTGGATATCCCTTCAAATGTCCAATATCAAATCTTACATCAAGTTCTTCTACCTTTCTCATTAGGCCCATTGTAGCTGCCATACTGTAGCTGAGAAGGTTGTGTGACAGACCCAGACCAGTGGGGTACAGGAGTCTGGTAGAGGGCAAATATACTGGTCACTGGATGAGTAGTTTTCTGTTCCCTGGGTGACCAGAGCAGGGGCTGCACTAAAGTAATCAGGAACCTGCTAGAACCAATTAAGGCAGGCAGGCTAATTAGGACACCTGGAGCCAATTAAGAAGAAGCTTCTAGAATCAATTAAGGCAGGCTAATCAGGACACCTGGGTTTTAAAAAGGAGCTCACTTCAGTTTGTGGTGGGAGTGTGAGGAGCTGGGAGCAAGAGGCGCAAGGAGCTGAGAGTGAGAGGGTGTGCTGCTGGAGGACTGAGGAGCACAAGCATTATCAGACACCAGGAGGAAGGTCCTGGGGTGAGAATAAGGAAGGTGTTTGGAGGAGGCCATGGGGAAGTAGCCCAGGGAGTTGTAGCTGTCATGCAGCTGTTACAGGAGGCACTATAGACAGCTGCAGTCCACAGGGCCCTGGGCTGGAACCCGGAGTAGAGGGCGGGCCCGGGTTCCCCCCAAACCTCCCAATTGACCTGGACTGTGGGTTCTCCCAGAGGGGAAGGTCTCTGGGCTGTTCCCCAACCCACATGGTGAATCTCTGAGGCAAGAAAATCCGCCAATAAGTGCAGGACCCACCAAGATAGAGGAGGAACTTTGTCACACTGGTGTCAGGAGTGGGATATTGGGGTGCACAGTGCGGCGGAAGAAGGAGGGTGACTTAAACAAAAAACAAACAAAAAAAAGGAGAGGGTTTTTTTTTTTTTTTTTTTTCAACACAATGGATTACGTAGTGCGGGCACTGATACAAGCTACGGCGGCCCAGCAGGAGGCTACCCGTGTCCAGGCAGCCACCCAACAGGAGGCAGTGCGGCTGCAGCAAGAGACTAATCGCCTGCTGATGGACCAGGCTGCTCAAGACCGAGCTATGTTGCGGGAACTGGTAAACCAGGTAAAGTCCCTTACAGAGCTAATTCGCAGCCATGATGGGACGCGGCTCATACAGGCCAGCCATTGGCTGCAGAAAATGACGGGAGGATGATGTAGAGGCATACCTTCTGGCCTTTGAGAGGACAGCCCTACGGGAGGCCTGGCCTCGAGATCAGTGGTCTGGCATCCTTGCCCCATTCCTGTGCGGGGAGGCCCAGAAGGCCTACCATGATCTGCCTGAAGAGGCTGCGGCAGACTACCCCCAGCTGAAAGCAGAGATCCTGGCCAGATCTGGGGTAACGACAGCAGTGCGGGCCCAGCAGTGTCACGGTTGGAGGTACCAGGAAGACAAAACCCCGCGGTCCCAATTGTATGACCTCATCCATCTCGCACGAAAGTGGTTGCAAACAGAGTCCCGGAGTCCGGAAGAGATACTAGCAGTTCTGGTCATCGACCGATACATGAGGGGACTACCACCAGACCTTCGTGCCTGGGTAAGCCAGAACGAACCCTCCACCTATGACGAGGTTGTCGCCCTGGTAGAGAGGCGAAGGACAGCGAGGGAGCTGACCCGACCAGTTAAGGAAGAGGCACCCCGGGTTAAACTAGCAGCACCAAGCCCTAAAGTTCGGGTGACTGGGCCACCAGGAGGGCCCAGGTGGAAAAAGAGAGCGGCTGAAGGCCCATTAGAGGCCACAAAGAGTCGGAGCACTGAGGGAGAAGAGGATCGTGATGTTAGACTGCCCAAACCAAGAGACTGGGGAACGCCTAGGGCTCCATACAGATGTTATGCCTGCGGGGAGTGGGGACACATAGCTGCACAGTGTCCCAATGCTGAGGAGCCTATGCAGTGTAACCTGGGGAACTGGGCAGATCCATGCTCCCTAATCCACCTTGTGGGGGTCTCACTAACCCCACATATGTATACCTGACCAGTGAAACTAAATGGGGTAGGGACCACGGCACTGGTTGATTCGGGGAGTGCTATCACGCTTATCTCAGGGAAGCTCGTGAAGCGTAGTCAGCTGCTGCAGGCTAAACATACGGGGATAACATGTGTCCATGGGACAGTTAGTTACTACCCCACCATCCCAGTAAAAATCGAGATCCAAGGGAACACTACTGAGGTAGCAGCAGGTGTAGTCCCTAAACTCCCATACCCGGTGCTCATAGGGAGGAACTTCCCAGGGTTTGGAAACTTAGTCCCAGTAGGGGGATTGGAGAAAGATGGGGACCCTAAAATTGGTGAGGCATCCACAGCAGACTGTCAACCCCCAATCTTCTCTGAAATATCCCCAGATTTGTTCTCCACTCCCAGACAGGGTAGAAAGAAAAAAAGGGAAAGAAGGGCAGCTAAGGCCTTGGGAACCCGGATACTGACCCAAAGCCAGAGGGTCGCTCTTGTAGGTAGGCGGACCCGCGCAGCTGAAAAGGAGGCCACGCAGGAGGGAGAAGCACCTGAGTCTGACCCCCACCCTAATGCTTCTGAACCAATAGAGGCAACAGAGACTGGGCCCCTAGATCTTTGGCAGATTAGCCCCGGGAGAGGAAATTTTGGACGGGACCAGGCAGAAGACCCAAGGTATGACAACATTAGGAAGGAGGTGACTGAAATAGATGGGGTCCCCGTGGAAGGAAAAACCCAGGGACCAGGACCCTACTTCATAATGAAGAAGGATCTCTTACACCGGGTTGCACCAGTACAGAGGCAGAAGGTACAGCAGATCCTAGTACCTCAAAAACACCAGAACGCTGTATTAAGTCTTGCTCATAGTCATCTTTTTGGGGGGCATTTGGGGGTAGAGAAGACCCTGGCACGAGTCCTATGACGGTTCTTCTGGCCCGGAGTACATGAAGAAGTGCGGAGGTACTGTGCCTCCTGCCCGGAGTGTCAGTTGCACACTCCCCGTCCCCACTTGAGGGCACCTTTAGTACCCCTTCCCATCATAGAGGTCCCCTTTGAGCGAATAGCCATGGACCTAGTGGGACCCCTGGAGAAGCGGCTAGGGGCCACCAATATATACTTCTTGTTTTGGACTATGCTACTCGCTACCCAGAAGCCGTCCCCCTGCGGAACACAGCCTCTAAAACTATAGCCAAAGAGCTGGTGGGGATCTTTGCCCGAATGGGGCTACCGAAGGAGATATTAACCGACCAAGGAACCCCATTTATGTCGAAGCTAATGAAGGACCTCTGTACGCTGCTCCATATACATACCCTGAGAACTTCGGTCTACCATCCACAGACTGATGGGTTGGTAGAAAGGTTTAACCGAACCCTCAAGGCTATGATAAGGAAGGTGGTAAGTCGGGATGGGAAGGATTGGGACACCCTACTACCCTACCTTATGTTCGCTATCCAGGAGGTACCACAGGCCTCAACTGGGTTTTCCCCCTTCGAGTTATTATATGGGCATCACCCCCGTGGCATACTAGATATCGCCAAAGAGATCTGGGAAGAGGAACCCAATGAGGGGAGAAATATAATAGAGCATGTAATGCAGATGCGAGACCGGATAGCCCGGGTTACCCCTATTGTACGGGAACATTTGGAGAAGGCACAGGAGGCCCAGCGAACCCATTACAATCACCAGGCAAAAGTACGACTGTTCCAACCAGGGGATCGGGTTATGGTGTTGGTACCCACGGCAGAAAGCAAGCTTCTGGCCCAATGGCAGGGGCCCTATGAGGTGGTTGAACCCGTGGGGGAAGTAACCTACAAGGTGCGGCAGCCAGGACGCAGAAAACAAGAACAGATTTATCACATTAACCTTCTGAAACCCTGGCATGCACAAGAGGCATGCACAACGGTCCAAAAAGACCTAACCCAGGAAAACAAGCCTTCCAAACAGGTGAGAGTGTCTCCCGATTTAACACGAGACAAGAAGAATGAGGTGTCTGAGATGATCTTCCGGAACCAAGACGTGTTCTCGACAAAACCGGGTCGAACAACAGAGACATATCACCACATCGTCACGAACCCTGGGGCCAGAGTAACAATGAGGCCCTATCGGGTGCCAGCAGCAAAAAGGGAGGAAATAAAAGCAGAAGTAAAAAAAATGCTGGAGTTGGGGATCATCGAAGAATCCCACAGTCAGTGGTCCAGCCCGATCGTGCTGGTGCCCAAACCTGATGGCACCACAAGATTTTGCAACGACTTCCGGCGACTAAACGAAGTATCCCAGTTCGACGCGTACCCCATACCTTGCATAGATGAGCCAGTGGACCGTCTGGGTAATGCCCGGTACTTGACTACCCTAGACTTGACACTAGGGGTACTGGCAGATTCCTCTTGCAGAAGACGCAAAGGAAAAGACTGCGTTCTCTACACCAGAGGGTCTTTTTCAATATACTGTCCTCCCTTTTGGACTACATGGGGCCCCAGCTACCTTCCAGCGCCTCATAGACAAGCTATTATGCCCGCATAACAGTTATGCTGCTGCCTATTTGGACGATGTGGTCATTCATACCCCAACTGGGAAACCCACCTGGAGAAGGTGGAGGCAGTCCTCGATACCTTCAGGCGAGCTGGCCTTACAGCTAACCCTGCCAAGTGCGCTGTAGGGTTTACAGAGGCCAAATATCTTGGCTACATTGTGGGGAAAGGTCTGGTAAAACCCCAAGTGAACAAGTTAGAGGTCATCCAAAATTGGCCCCAACCAAGTCGCAAGAAACAAGTCCGGGCGTTCCTAGGTGTGGTGGGGTATTACCAACGATTTACCCCCACTTTGCCACAAGGGCAAGCCCCCTGACAGACCTAGTGAAAGCCCGTGGACCTGATCTGGTGAGATGGTCTGACGCAGCAGAGGAAGCATTCACAGACCTACGGACTGCCCTCTGCAATAACCCCGTACTGATAGCCCCTGATTTCACCAAGGAGTTTATCCTGCAGACGGATGCATCGGAAGTAGGGTTGGGGGCCGTTCTATCACAGATGGTCGGGGAGGAGGAACACCCAATTCTATACCTCAGTCGGAAACTCCTTCAAAGGAAACAAAAATATGCAGTGGTGGAGAGAGAACGCCTTGCTGTAAAATGGGCCATGGAAACATTGCGCTACTACCTGCTCGGGCGCAGATTTGTCCTCGTGACCGACCATGCCCCTCTTCAATGGATGCAGCGGAACAAGGAGAAGAACACAAAGGTGACCAGATGGTTCTTATCCCTCCAACCTTTCCAGTTCCGTGTGCAACACAGCGCAGGGAGCCGTCATGGCAACGCCGATGGCTTGTCACGTGTGCACTGTCTGGCATCCCAAGCTGCCCAACCCCTTGACGTTGAGCAGGCGGGAGGGATATGTGACAGACCCAGACCAGTGGGATACAGGAGTCTGGTAGAGGGCAAACAGTTGTTGGTCTTTGACCATATGCACTATAAATAAGGCCCTACCAAATTCACGGTCCATTTTGGCCAATTGCATGGCCATAGGATTTTAAACATCATAAAATTCATGATTTCAGCTATTTAAATCTGAAATTTCACGGTGTTGTAACTGTAGGGATCCTGACCCAAAAATGAGTTGGAGGGGGGTGGGGGAGTCACAGGGTTATTGTAGCGGGGTGGCGGTACTGCTACCCTTATTTCTAAACTGCTGCTGGCGGCAGCGCTGCCTTCAGAGCTGGGCAGCTGGAGAGCGGCGGCTGCGGGCCGGCCACCGCCAGCACCAGCGCAGAAGTAAGGATGGCATGGGATGGTATTGCCACCCTTACTTCTGCGCTGCTCCCTGCAGAGCTGGGCCCTCAGTCAGCAGCCGTCACTCTCCAGCCACCCGGCTCTGAAGGTAGCAGCGCAGAAGTAAAGGGTGGCATGGTATGGTATTGCTACCTTTATTTCTGCACTGTCGCTGGCGGGGCGCTGCCTTCAGAGCTGGGCACCTGGCCAACAGCCGCCGTTCTCCAGCCACCCAGCTCTTGAGGCAGCACAGAAGTAAGAGTGGCAATACCGCAACCGCCCTAAAATAACCTTGTGGCCCCCCTGCAACTCCTTTTGGGTCAGGCCCCCCAATGTGAGAAACACTGGTCTCCCCCATGAAATCTGTATAGTAGAGGGTAAAAGCATGGGCGGCGGGTGGAGTCCCCCTTTGGGGAGGCTTGTCCCGGCTCTGCCCCTTTCGCCGCCCCCACCCCAGGGCTGGAGCCCCAAGACCCTCTCCCACCCCCTCGCAGCCGGAAGCCTGAGATGCCCCCACACCTCGGCCAGAGGAGCCCTGGGCCGGCTGGAGCCCCAAGCATCCCCCCACGTGGCCAGAGGATCCCCGGGCCATCCAAAGCCCCGATCTCTCCCCCCACACCTGCCCAGAAGAGTCCTGGGCCAGTTGCAGCCATGCCGCGCCTCCCCTTCCCAGATCCCAAACTGCCTGGGGGAAAGCAGCTCTGGTCCGGAAGAAGCTTTTGATATGCCCCATGCAGGTTCCAGGGCAGCTAAGGAGGCAGTATTTGCTACTCAGCTTCCCAGGTTCATCAGTAGTCCAGGGAGATTACTGATGAACCCGTGAAGCTGAATAGCACATACCACCTCTTCAGCCATCCTGGAGCCTGCATGGGGCATAATAAATCAAAAACTTCCCCCCAAAGCCCTGCAACTGGGGGTTTGGCAGAGCCTCCCCATGCCTATTATACCCACCACCCAGAGGTAAAAGCACACAAAAGACCAAATTTCACGGGGGGAGACCAGATTTCACAGTCCATGATGCATTTTTCATGGCCGTGAATTTGATAGGGCCCTAACTATGAATGCACAGATTTTGTCTTTGTAAATTGTTTCTGTCATGAACTGGCCCATGTGATTCATAATACCTCCAAGGCTAGTCAGAGTTGTCAGGTGACTTCAGTTCTGGGAGGGGTTTAAAGTGACTGTAAGTCCCTTCTCATGCCTGTGACATCAACTCCTGAGTCAATTTTAAAGTAAATAGTCGTTAGACTGACGTCACACTTGGTAAGGCAATGCCCATCCTTTCATGTATTTATACCTGCTCCTGAATTTTCCACTCCATGCATCTGATGAAGTGGGTTCAAGCCCATGAAAGCTTATGCCCAAATAAATTTGTTTGTCTCTAAGGTGCCACAAGGACTCCTCGTTAGTCTTGCCATGAATATTCAGTTTCACTCTCCAGGCAGGCTCTATGGCATCACAAGTGGTAGATCCCAGAAACAATGGCTCTTGATTGTCTGTAGTATGGGTCAATTCCCTGACTGCTTTAATGTGGCAAACGGTTGCAAACTGTCCATATTTCACGCATGTATTACACCATGTGCCTCTGGATGGACATGCATCATCTCTTGGGATATGACTTTTTCCACACCTTGTTCATGTAGGCTGGAATTTGTCCCTCTTAGCCTGGGAGTTCTCTCTCCTTGCCTCAGCGGTTTTATAGTAATGACTATAGTAATGACGTTTAACACTCAAGTGTCTGTTTACAGTTTCTAAGCTCGTTTCTTGTTTTTCAAGTTTGTCAAGTTGCTCTAGGTTTTGCTGTCCCAGCTCAGAATGCTTTGCACTCTGTATAGCTGTGGCTAGGGTTAAATATGTCTTCAGTTGTAGCTGCTGTGAACGTTTTTTATCTGTTAACCCAATAGCCAGCCTGTCTCTGATATGCTCATATTTTTGCATTCCCCAAATCACAGTTTTCAGCCAATGTATGCAGAGCTCTTATAAAACATACATTTTCCCATTTCTTTAATTCTCTAGTGAAAACATGCTCTTGATAAGCCACATTTCTCTGAGTATAAACTGTATGCATCACACATAGCCAGAACCCTTTCATAGTCATCTTTGTGACTTGTCTTCAGTAAAGTCAAAGGATGTAAAGCTATGATCCGCCTGCTTCCCAAAGCATAAATTAAAGATAACTGTATATCTCCAGTTTCTTTGTGCGGCTTGGTACCAATGCAAAATCTTGTAAAATATTGTTTCCAGTCTGTCCATTGTGAAGGTTTGTCAAAGCTGAAGTTCTCTGGGGCACTGAAGAGTGGCATGTTGATGAGATCCCACAACCTTTGTTGCTGTTCCGTCTGTCTGCTACATTTGTTGCTTTTTTCCATTTCTGCTCTTACTTTTACTCCTGACACCAGGTTATGTACTTCCGTACCAGATAAGGAATGACTACAGAGTTTGCTTATTCATACCAGATGCATTCATCATAAGATCCTTTTATGCTCTGTCAGGTCTGGCTGACATTTGTTTTAAATAAGGAATTTTACAGACAGTGCTACCTGGAAAAAGGGGTAAATAGTGAGGTGGCAAAGTCATCAGACAATACAAAATTATGAAAAAAATTAAAAATTCTGTGCACAATATTTTAAAATTCTGCATATTTTATTTGTCAATAAATAAATGTGGAAGCTCCAGCATAGCAGTGGGGAGCACAGGTCACCGGCTGCATGGAGGTGGGAGATCACCCTCCAGCCTCACATGGACTTGGTGGTGAGGCTGCACCCAACCCTGATACAGCGCAAGGGCTGGGCCTCCCCCTCCACGCCAGTTGCACCAAGATCAGAAGCAAGAGGGACAGAGTCTCACATGCATGCCCAACCCTGGCCCCTGATCCAGATGTGGAGCAATCAGGCTCAGCCCAGCAGAATCCGAGTGTGGAGGGGCTTAGTATCGGGGGATCCCGGTCTGGGGTGAGAGGATTTTGTGTGGGGCAATCTGGGTATGGACAGCTCCGTGGGGGGTCTGGGTGCAGAGAGGATCTGTAAGCACAGGGGCTCGTTGGGGGGCTCTGAGTGCAGAGGGAATGGGACTCTGCCGGAGAGTCCAGGCATAGGCGCCGACTCTGTGCGTGCACTGGAACTGGAGCACACATGGGGGGAAAATGGTGAGTGCTGAGCATGCACCGGCAGCCCCCCATCAACTCCCGCCTAACCCCCCAGTGCCTCCCACCCACCAGCAGGCCCTGTGAATCAGCGCCTCCCCCTCCCACCCACCACTGTCAGCTGTTTCACTGCATGCAGGAGGCTGGGGGGAGGAGCAAAGATGCTGCATGCTCAGGGGAGGGGGTGGAGGGAAGAAGTGGGGCAGGGGTGGAGTGGGGGCAAAGCATGGGGGGAAAGGGTGGAATGGGGGCAGGGCATGGGGTAGAGCCAGGGGTTGAGCACCCCCCAGCACTTTGGAAAGTTGGCACTTGTGGGTCCAGATGAAGGTAGTTGGGGCTCATTGGGGGGTCTGGGGATGGGGCACAGCAAGGGGAGTGTGGGTCTGGGGGGCTCAGTGTGGGGGGTCTGGATCGTGGTGGAGTGGGGCTTGGTGGGGTGGAGATCCAGGTGTAGCTGGTTGGGACTCAGTGCGGGGTCTGGGTGTTGTGGGATAAGGCTCAGTGTGGGGGGTCTGCGTATGAGGAGGTTCAGATGCATGGGGAGTTGGGTGGCTGGGGGAACAGCTACCTGTACAGTGACCCCTCCCCCCATAGCTGAGGAGCAATGGGGGCAGAGGTTCCTGCAGCTCCGGAAGTTACTGGGGGTGGGTCTGACCCAGCCCCACCATTCCTTGCAGGGGAAGAGGCAATCCCATCCCATCCTCTCCAACCCAGCGGGGACTAGCAACTGAGCCCAGCGCAGGGTAGGAGCCACTGGCTGGAGCGTCCCCTGCCACCCCTCCCGGTTGTGATTTACTTCTCTGCCAGCTGCTTTAGGCACCCAAAACAATGCACCAACGCTGCTGGGGAGGGGCGCATGACCGCTATTGCGGCTTCCATTTGCTTCCCCATCATTTTCTGTGGGGAAGCAAAGAAATCTGCAGGGGACATGAATTCTGCATGTGCACAGTGGCACAGGAGTAATTGTTAGAATTGCCAGACTAGAGCAGACACAAGGCTCCTGCGCTACAGTTACCACTACAATGGAGGATGCTTTAGAAATGCACATAGCAGTACGAAACTGGGCAACTGGACCAGCAGAACTATCCATGCACATGTTCCATTTGGCTGCAGGGTTCTTTTCAGTGAGTTTTTCCCTAAGGCAGATAAGTGCCACAGTTTTCATAATATGGAATATCATTTCTTTCATAAATGCAAAGTAATGCATATTGGGAAACGTAATTTAGCTATACATACAAAATGATGGGGTCTACATTAGCTGTTACCACTCACGCAAGAGATCTTGGACTCATGGATAGTTCTCTGAAAACATCTGCTCAATGTGCAGCAGCAGTCAAAAAAGCTAACAGAATGATAGGAACCATTAGGAAAGGGATAGATAATAAGACATAAAATATCACAGTGCCTCTATATAAATCCGTGGTCTGCCCATATCTTGAATACTGCATCCAGATCTGGTCACCCCATATCAAAAAAGATATGTTAGAATTGGAAAAGGTACAGAGGAGAGCAACCAAAATGATTAGGGGTATGGAACTCCTTTTGTATGAGGAGAGTTTAAAAAGACTGGAACTTTTCACCTTCAAAAAGAGATGACTAAGGGGGGATGATACAGTAGAGATCTATAAAATCTTGACTGGTGCGGAGAAAGCGAATAAGGAAATGTTATTTACTCCTTCACATAACACAAGAACTAGGGGTCCCTCAATGAAATTAACAGGCAGCAGGTTTAAAACAAACAAAAGGAAGTACTTCTTCACACAACACACGGTCAACCTGTGGGACTCCTTGCTAGGGGGTGTTGTGAAAGCCAAAACTATAACAGGGTTCAAAAAAGAACTAGATAAGTTCCTGGAGGATAGGTCCATTAATGTCTATTAGTCAGGATCAGCAGAGATGCAACACCATGTTCTGAATGTCCCTAGCCTCTGTTTGCCAGAAGTTGGGAGGGGACGGATCACTTGATGATTGCCTGTTCTGTTCATTCCCTCTGAAGCACCTGGCATTGGCCACTGTCAGAAGACAGGATACTGGGCTAGATGGACCACTGATCTGACCCAGTATGGCCGTTCTTATGTTCTTATTTAATATCAGATAAGACTGGGAAGATCTCAGTGTGTTAATGACTAACAGGCACAAGTGGATCAATCTGTAATGGAGTGGAAAGTATGCTTACAAAATTGGCAGATGATGCCAAGCTGGAAGGGGTTGCTAGCACTCCGGAGAACAGACTTAGTATTCAAAATGACTATGACAAATTGGAGAATTGGTCTGAAATCAACAAGATAAAATTCAATAAAGATAAATGACAAGTACTTAGGAGGGAAAAATCAAAAATAACTGGGTAGGTGGTAATACTACTGAAAAGGATCTGTGGGTTACAGAGGATCACAAATTGAATATACGTGAACAATATGATGAAGTTGTGAAAAAGGCTAATATTCTGGGGTGTAGAATAGGAGCATTGTATTATGACACAGGAAGTAACTGTCCCACTCTATGCGGTACTGTGGAGACCTCAGCTGGAATACTGTGTCCAGTTCTGGGTGCCACACTTTAGGAAAGATGTGGACAAACTGGAGAGTCCAGAGGAGAGCATCAGAAATGATAAACGGTTTAGAAAACCTCACCTATAAGGAAAGGTTAAAATAAACTGGGCATGTTTAGTTTGAAAAAAAAAAAAAAGAAGAAAACTAAAGAGGGACCTACTAACAGTATTCAAATATGTTAAAGGCTGTTCTAAAGAGAACAGTGATCAATTGTGCTCCATGTCCACTGATGGTAGGACAAGAAATAATGGGCTTAATCTGCAGCAAGGAATATTTAGGTTAGGTATTAGGAAAAATAGTCTAACCATAAAGATAGTTAATCTCTGGAACAGACATCCAAGGGAGGTTGTGGAATCCCCATCACTGGAGGTTTTTAGTAAGAGGTCAGACAAACACCTGTAAGGGATGGTCTAGGTTTACTTGGTTCTGCCTCAGCAGGGAGGAATAGACTACTAAAGGACTTCTCGAGGTCCTTTTCAGCCCTACAATATCTATGATCCCAGTGCAGCCTGAACACAGTGTCACTACCATCACAGCCCAGTTTAGTACCACCCCTTCACCCAGCATGCTAAGGAAGCCTCCAGACCAGATCCTAGACATTTCTAGGGCATTTGTTTCAAACCAGACACAGTGTTTTTCTCTCTGCATTTCCCAGAAACTGTCATCCGCTCCACACAGATCACAGAACTCTGAAAACAAACCAAGCTATTAGCAGCAACACACTGGCAACAGCCTAACAGACTTGTGTATTTGTGTGTGGAGGGGAGGCACATGTGAGAGTGGAGGTGGGGAAATAAAGACTAAGAGAAAGGCAGGGGCTGAGATAAGGACCTGGGACTTTGGGGAAAAAACAGGTTACTGTGATTCTAATGCTCCAGAAAGCAGGGATGGAGAAGCCCTAGGGAACTAGAAGGATGTGGACTGCCCAAAGTGAGAGGGCCTGTGACTTCAGCAAAGCAGCCCTGTGACTTCCTGCATGGAGAATCAACCCAGGAAATAACTGAGCAGCTGAGGCAGGCTCTGGCCAAAGCAGACACACCCCATTCCCAGGGTGTCACATCACAAGACACCAGTCATACCTTGCCCAGCTTTTCCTGATGTCTGTCTCTGAAATTCAAGTCCCTGCATCAACTGTAGTATCTGAGCACCTTTCAGGCTTCAGGGTATTTAGTTTCACAAACACCTCGGTGAGGTAGGGC
>NW_020697273.1:2367544-2376834 GCF_002925995.2 Terrapene triunguis | reverse complement strand
GGGGGGGTTCTTCCCCTTCCTGGATTACTCGTTGTGTTGTAGTCTTCTCTAGACTGCCTTGTCCTAGCCATTGTTCCCACTCTGCTTTCTCCTCCCCTTTCACTTCTGGTTTGTGTCCTGTCAGGAGGAGGCTCCCTGGCCACTCTGCCTTAGCTCCACATTTGCTGTGTGGGACCTGCTGACTTCTCACTTCTCTCTTTGTTCCTCCGCAGATGAGGCTGTGGCAGCCAGCAGTGCTGGGGAGTTCAAAGCCAGCTCAGAGCAGCCCCTGCTGATGCCCACATGAGGAAGCAGTGCCATTTAGTTCTCCTGGGACACCACAAAGCAATATGAAACCTGCTCATGAGAGAAGCCAGGAATGCCTTCCCCCAAAGAAACGAGACCTTCCAGTCACAAGTGAGGATGTGGGGAGGGTAGCCAGCTGCTCTACCAATCACACGCCGGTGAGCGATGCCCCAGAGTGGTGCAGGAGCGTCGTGGTGACTGGGCAGAGCCAAGCACCGTTACGATATGGCCTTGGCAGTGATGGTGCTGAAGCAGTAGCTGGCCTGACTGTGGATCAATATGGCATGCTATACAAAGTGGCTGTGCCTCCAGCCACCTTCTCTCCCACTGGCCTCCACCCAGTTGTGAACATGAGTCCTCTGCCCCCTAGCTTTAATGTAACCTCTTCCCTGATCCAGCATCCAGGGATTCCATATTCCCCCATCCACTATGCTCAGATTCCCTCTACGTCTCTTCAGTTTATAGGGTCACATTACACAGTGCCCTATGCTGTGCCCCCCAGCTTCCTCCCTAGTCCTCTTCTATCACCTTCTACCAACCTCACCACCTCTCATGTTCCCCGTTTTGTGCCATATGCCTCTCTTTTTACAGAAGAAGCCACTCCTTCCCCCCAGACTACCTCTCCTGCCCATGCTTTCAGCAAAGCTGCCGCTGTCATCTCCCCTTCAGGCCAAATGCAGCACCATGCTGGAGTCCAGCCACTGGACATCACACAGAGTAGAGTTCCTGTCTATTACCAGATGTCTCGGCTCCCACCAGGGTATTCAGCATATGAGACCACCACTGTAGGGGGAAGCCCAGATCCTCCTCTGCAAGAAAGTCAACTGAGTTCAGAGGTAGCCTCTGCCAATGGTGGACAGAGACATCTGGAGCATAGTGTGGTGAGGAGGACCAGTGAGGCTTTGGCCTCTGCCAGCAATAAAGCTGAAGGCCCGCAGCCTGGGGCTGCAGTGCAGTGTGTGGTGGATGGACAGCTCTTTTCAGGTTATCAGACTCTGAGAACAGAGGACTCTGTGCCAGCTCACAGAAGCACGCCAGACACTGACTTGGAGGTGCAGAGAGTGGTTGGGGTGTTGGCTTCTCAGGATTACTCTATTCTGGCAGCCCAGAGAAAGGATGGCCTGAGCCCTTTAAACCTTTGCCATAATATCCCTGATCAGCAGGGGGAGTCAAGGGGCTTGCTGAGGAACCCAGTGGAAACAGCTGAGAAAAGCCAGGCCAGGAGTCCATATGTGATGTCCCCTGAGGAGCCGGTTAGACACAGACAGTTACCCAAAGGAATGGTGGTAGCCAATGGCAAGCCAGTCTTGGTGCGTATTGGGTCTGAGCCCATCAGGTCTTCTGCTTCAGAAATCCTGATGAGACAGAGTCCAGATGCACAGACCCGCGGAAGCTCGCGTGACAAGGACTCAACCCAGTTGCAGCCCCCCAGCTCCTCACATCTGCCCTCCCATTTCATGAAAGGAGCCATCATACAGCTGGCCACAGGGGAGCTGAAGAGGGTGGAAGACCTGCAGACCCAGGACTTTGTGCGGAGTGCTGAGGTTAGCGGGGGCCTGAAGATTGACTCCAGCACAGTGGTGGATATCCAGGAGAGCCAGTGGCCTGGGTTTGTCACATTGCATTTTGTGGTTGGGGAGCAACAGAGTAAAGTGAGCATTGACGTACCCCCCGAGCATCCCTTCTTCGTGTATGGCCAGGGCTGGTCCTCCTGTAGCCCGGGGCGGACCGCTCAGCTCTTTGCTCTGCCCTGTCACAGGCTGCAGGTGGGCGATGTCTGCATATCAATCAGTTTACAGAGCTTGAATGGCAACTCTGCTTCTCAGGCTAGCTGCCCTCTTGCAGGCCAGCTGGTGCCTACCAGAGAGAGGCCCGAGAGAACAGGTCAGGGGCCCAGAGAGCCATCTGACCGAGCCAGTGAGAGGAAGAATCAGACAGAAAGGGACAGTGCAGCCCAGATTTCCTGTACAGAGTCCTCCCAGCCTGACCCTGGTGCTCAGCACTGCTGGACAGCCCCAGGCTTCCAAAGATACAGCATGCAGGGGGAGGAGTCTCGTCCGTCCCTGCTTCGTCCCTCTTTCATTCCACAGGAGGTCAAGCTGTCCATCGAAGGGCGTTCTAATGCAGGGAAGTGAGCTCTTTGAGGCCACGACCTGGGATGTCGCCCATGAGTGAGCCTCACTTCTTTCAGGTGGAGAATTTGCACAGACTGAGTGGTGGGTTCACCAGCCCGGCTGCTCGTTGCCGTGCAGAGCTGGATTTGTTCCAGTTCAATTGTTGATCATTGAGGAATCTAGAGGGCTCCAGTCCTCAGGGAGCAGCAGCAATGGGCTAACTAAGGATGGAGGACAGGTGATGTGGTCGTGATCGTGTGACTAGAAGCATTCCAGAGGTTGGGACTTTCACACATCTGTCTTAGTGCCTGAGTTTCCTGCAGGGCAGGGTCTGAGCATTCAGGATGGGTGGGGGAGTCAAGAAGAGCAGACCCAAAAAGCCACAGTTTAAGGTAGCAGATAAAATGTCTGAAGTTCTTATTCCTCTTTTCGTGGTGGGAAGGGGTGAGTCCTCACTGGGATTCAGGGGACACTGCTCTCAGCACCCGCTTTCTTCACACATGCACTTTAAAAGGAAACTTCTTCACAAATGGAGCTGTTTGTGAGGTGCGGGGGAGATGCAGGAGCTGCTCTGGTGGCTTCTGCTTGATGTGTCTCCTCCACTGAATCCTATTGGGCTTTCTTCTAGCAAAGCATCTGTAGAAAGAGACTGCAGTGAATATTAGAAATTGGAGAGGAAGGTCCTAGAGGATGGGTAGGGAGTGATTGAACAGGGAACTGGGGAAGGGCCTATGGCAGCTGGAATAGGGCATGAGTTGTAGTTGGTTCCCCGCTATACAGATACCTACGTAATTATTTGTCACCAAAGCTAAGTCTAATTATAGCATTTCCTAGTGGTAATTGCTGTAATAAAGGTGATATGAAGACTGCATTTTAAAGCTTTCTTCACATGGTCATAACTTCCTAAAAAAATCTCCTTTTGGGCTTAAACTTTCCATTCTTGGATTCAGATTGTAGCTGAATTTTTGGGAGGAAAACTGAGCCAAAATGCTTTTAAGTTGCTCTTTAGATGAGGATGAAAATGTATTCTTCCACTGTGAAAAGACTGACACTTGTGTGCATCAATAAATCAAAATTGGCTGAACTACTCCAGACAAAAACTTTCCAGGTGGCTAATTGCTCCTTCCAGGGTAATTTGTTTAAATATAACAACTATAAACGAGAGAAATGTGTGTGCAGGCATGATACAAAATTTCCACTAAGTTTAGAGTCTCTCTACTAATCACAGGACTATGGAATAACATGCGCAATATCTTTGGACAGTTTCATAGGTGTCCTTTTACACTGGATGCTCTGGTGCTTCACTGTGGAGTTCCACTGCAGAACTACACAGTGAAATTGAGAGATGAGTCTTTTTCTTAAACAATGATGTGTAGAACAGTTTAATACATTATTATGGTAATAACACTCCGTCCAAGTGAAAGTACTTATATTCACACTAACTTGCTCTCTCTGGACATTCTTAGTATCAAGTCACCCCTGACTGCACAAGAAGAAATCCAGAATAGGCCAACCAGGTGGTGAGAATGAGAGAACCTTCACTTTGGCATATCCTGACTTTTGAGTATTCCTCATTGTATTACAGTCAACAGTTTTTGTATTCGGAACATGCCTGCGTAGAGGTGTTAGTATCTTTGAGGAGTGCATGCACCTCAAGCTTCGAGCTGGGTTCCTGATGGTGTCTCACTCCAGTTCTATTTCGCATCTTCTTGCTTTCTCTTCCTCTTGTTTTTTCCTCAATTTCCATCTTCCCAAACACTGCTCCCTGGAGTGCTTGGCTGTTGGGCGCTATTTTTATTCTGTCTCCCTGAGTAGCTTGGGTATCAATGCCTCCAGCTGGTGAACAGTCTCTGCACCTTTTATCTTCCTCCACAACCTTTATTGTTCTGCTGAGCTTGCAGTAGTTGTGGCTCCTAACAGATCAGTGTTTGTCCACATTCCCCTTGACGTGCCTCCTAACCGAGTTGGCACTGGTGTATGTGCACTATGTGGGAACACTGTGTCTTAGGCTTAGAGAGTCCCCAGAATGTTCCTTCCCCCGGCACATCTACCTGTCTCTCTAGTGCTGGTATCCCCCGAACGCTCTTGGCAGGTTATTCTATCGCCACCGTTGAAATGTCTGCACTTGTCTCTTCCCACCCCCCACCCCCCAAGGCAAACAGGTGCTTTCCCTGTCTTGCTCATGGGTTGGTCTGATGTCAGGAAGGTGCCTGGACCTGTGGCAATGTAGCCTCACCAGGCCTCTTCCAGAGCAGAGATTCTAGCTGTCTTCACTTTTCTCTGGGCTCTGGATGCATAATCTGCAGCTCCCTCTGGCCAATAAGCAATTTCTAGTTAGTCCCTTTAGTAAATTTGAAAGACTAAAACCAAAATAACACTTTCTTCCTGGGAAACTTTGGCCTCCCTTGGTTGCAGCAGCAGAGAGGACAGATGTTTGCACAGCACCTTTTGGCTGTAAAACAGATTGGCCAAGTTCTAGGTGCTTGGCCTCTCATCACACTTCTTCCCTGCTGTTTCACCTACTTGCTGCTTGCTTGACTCTCCTGCATGAAGATCTTGGTTGTTACACTGGCTTGTCCTGAGTAGCCTGCATGTTGGATGTAGGCACAGGGCAAAGGAGCCAAGGGGTAGTTTTCTGTAGTGGGTTGATAGGTGAGGAGGAGGTTATGGCAGGTACACATGCATCTTGGAGTAGAAATGTAAGGGGGCTGGTTGTGTGCATGGAGGGAGATTACTTGAGCAGTTGAATGGTGCAGACCCCTGCCATGTGCCTCACTAAATACAGGAGCCTCTTTGTCCCTCTTAGAAAGGGGTTTTGAAGAGTCTGCTTCATAGTGGGGGATGTTACTGTGTCTGCCCCCTTCACTGTGCTCTGTCAGCCAGCTAAAAGGGTAGGCGCAGTTGCTTTCCAAGCCAACTACAGCTAGGCTAAAATGTAACTTCTGTGCTCCCCACAGTTTGCTCTGTCACCTTTCTCCACCTGACTACCAGTCTGTCCTGCTGCCTGCTTGCATATCTATGGTAAGCAGTGCTGATGTAAGCTCAATGGAGGAAGCCAGCGGGAGTGTGGCCTTTCTCAGTGCTTTTCCTCTTCTCTCCCTCTGACCAATCCCACAGTTCAGCAAGTAAGTTCCAGCTGTCACTCTTCTATTCTGGGCCCTTACAGCAGCACCGAGACCACATCCAAAGGGTAGTACCGAATGAAGGATGTAGGATACTGGACCCTTGCCCCAGAGGCAGGTAACAGAAATGAAGCACAGAAGCTGCCAGGTCCCCCGACAGTCAGCAGAATCTCCCCTAGCTGGTTATGGGATGCTATAGTGGTAGTCTGTGTGTTGGCTGGTGTCAGGAAAGTCTGGAGGTAGTAAGCAGGGCTTTGGAGCGGAGCCTGGAGCTGGAGCAGTGGAGCTGCAGGTTTTTGCCTGGAGCTGGAGTGGAGCCGGAGCACAGCTCCAAAGCCCTGGTAGTAAGTATGAGGGAAGCTGAGAGGAGTGACACTGCGGGAGCCCAAGAAAGAGCCTGCTGGGGTTCTCTGGTTTGCAGGAAGGGATGATCTGAAAGAGGGCCCAGAATGAGCTGGCCGTGGGGGCTTCTGTGTTGGCAAGGGTGGGGATAGACTTACCAGAGCAATAAGGTGTTTCTGCTGTTACACTACAGAGGGAAAGAGAGCTGCTGGCCTCAGCCTCACCCAGTGTAGGTGATCTGGCCAGGGCGCTGGGGTCTTCAGGCACATTTTCCCTGCCAGGCTCACGGTGGGGCTTTGGGAAGATTCCATAATATGCAATAATAGGGATCTGCAGCCATCTGTTCCATCTCCTGAAACATTCCAGGGGACAGCCGCCCAGCAGAGGCCAGGCTGGCAGCTAGGGTGTATGCTGTTTCCCCAGGAACAGGGGACTAGGTCTGAGTGACAGAGCTCCCATTACTCCCAGACTATGCAGAGGAAGCCCTGGCTAGAACGGAGGAGTGCTGCAGAGGGAGCTCTGCCAGCCCTTCCTAGCAGGGGCACTAGTAAAATGCACTTTTCACATTAAGTGTTTGTTCCATTTCATACCCTTCTTTCCCCTGTAGAGAAGTAAAAATCCCTATAACTTAGCAAATGTTCTGTTTGTTAACCACAGCAGCTCAAGCAGCCTGAACACCAGTTCCTGCCTGCAGCAGCGCATGTGCCTTTCCCTAGTGTCAAACTCACAACCACTCTGTCTTTCGGGCTGTTCTAGGGCCTGAAATTGTGCAGAGGAAGCTGCTAAAATGGCTCTGAATGCGCATTCTGTACAGGGAGTCTGAACCAGGGTGTGCTGTTGGTGCCGTGAATGTGCTGATGGTGGAGACCCCTCCGCTGCATTTATATCTGTGTGCGTTGAGGGGCGAGGACTGCACAGCTAGCCCCTAGCATCCTTCCCAGGCATGCTAGACCCCTCCAGACAGACACTGTACATCCCAGGTTCTCTCCACTTGCATAGCACCTTAGAGTCAGGGGAAGGACTGTTGTATACAAATGGCTTCGGGGTCTCGAGAAGTAGGGAAGTGCCACGCTGGGAAAATGGGCTGGGCTGACCCACAGCTAGGTGGTCTTGTAGATAAGTACTCAACCCTCAACTATAATCCCCAGTTATGTAATGGCTGTATTGACATGTAACCAACTGCATTGTATCTAAAGCCTTAGAACTAGTCAGGTGCTCCCCTCCAACCTTGTCCCAGCCCCTCTCTTCCTACCTGATCTCTAACAAAGCATTAATAATTCTAAGGATAATCTCTATTTTGTTGTGCTTTTTTTGTAACTGTTTTAAATAAATCAATTTGTACTGTATATTTGTACTTTTGGTGAGATCCTTTCCTGTTTTACCATTTTAAGTCTGTACTTGGCTACACACAGATTGTATTTTTATTGTTAATGCTCTTCTTATGAATATTGCATTTAACTTGTTGACTATGTAAACACAGTATATATCTATATATCTATATCTATATATAAACCAATAGTTTTTCCTTCTGTGTTTGCGACTTCTTGCTTCTCTATGGCACCCATGCTCCTTTGGGCATTTGGATGCAAGCCCCCTCTTCTTGTACAAAGTGATCTGGAGGCTGACAACACACGGGTAAGTAAGTGGCAAGAGCCTGCTAGTAAACATGGCTTATGATCAGTGTCTATGTTCAAACCCTTCTGCGCTGCATATCCAGTTCCTACAGCCATTCCTCTGGGCTAGCCCTGATCAGTAGCGAAGCCTAATCCGCTAATGCACTGTGGAGCAGCAGGAATAATGTTTGAAGGGCAAACATCACAGTGCATGGGGCTGTTAAAGGAGTAAAAAGGGATAGCGGTAAGAACAGAGGAAGAAGATCAGTGCCAACAGCAAAGGAAGAACTAAACAAGACAACACAGGACAAAGTGTATCTGACAAGGCCCAGAGAGGCAGTGCTTGCTCCTGGAAGTCAGCCCTCACAGTGACACATGATGGGGCAAGCAAATATCTCAACTAAAGGTAAGAAAATAACAATTTTGGCAGGATGTGACACCCATGATTGGTGCAAACTGTTGAGAAAGCTTTGAGAAGGATTAAATGCTTGTTGCAACAAACACTCAGGCTCCTGAATAGTTTCGGTTGCTTGCAACTCTCCAAACAATTCTCATAATTGGTTCCCAGGCATCTATCACTGTTGTATCTGAAGCGCCTAATACAAAATTAAGGGGCACTGTCAAATTAGTTTCTTTACATTTACTCAATAAATTAAAATCCTGTTTCTGGGAAAGCTCCTTTTAAATGCTGTGGCTGGATCTTATTTTATTTTAAAGTTAGATTTCAAGGACACAAGGGACCATTATGATTATTTCATCTGACCAGCTGCATAATGCAGGCCAAAGAATTTATCCCCTCATGATTCCTGTGACAGGGACAGTTCTGGTTGAGTGAGAGTATGTGTTTTAGAAAAACATCAGTCTTGCTGGGAAGACATCAAATGATGAAGACTCCACCATATCCTTTGGTAAACTGTTCCATTGGTTAATCCTACTCGCTGTTAATTTGTGCCTTATCTCTAGTCCGAGTTGGTCTAGCTTCGACTTCCAACCACTGGGTGTTTATACCGCTCTCTACCAGGTTAAAGAGCCCTCTAGTATCAAGAATGTTCTCTGCATGTAGGTATTTACACACCAAGATCAAGTCACCTCTTAACCATCTCTTGGATAAGCGAAATTGAACTTCTTAAGACTCACTGTAAGGCAGTTTTTCCCATACCTCAGATCATTCTTGCAGCTCATTTCTGAGCCCTTTCGAATTTGTCAGGATAGTCTACATGAGTCTAATAATGGTCTAACTGATGCTGTATGCAGTGGGTAATGACACCTCCCTCTTTCTACTGGATATTTTCTGCTTATACATCTATGTATTGTATTAGCTCTCTTGGCCACTGAATTGCCCTGGAATTTTCTGTTCAGTTGGTTTTCACCATGACTCTTCAGTCCTCTTCAGAGTCTCTGCTTTCTAGATAGTCCCACATCCTGTACATGTGACCTACATTCTTGTTCCTAGAAGTTTGACCTTGCATTTTAATACAGCCCGATGCATGTTGTCTGAATAAGCCTAGATTCCTGAGTGATCCAAATAGTACTGTAGAACTGGTCTGTCCTTATTGTTTACCCTCCGCCAATCTTTGTGTCACCCATAAACTTCACCAGCACTGATTTTATTTAGTTCTTCCAGATCACTGAGAGAGTAAGCATGGGCCCAAGCTCTTGTCAAACCCCTGGACTGGGGAGACTCACTCCACCACAGACTTCCTGTACGAACTTGTGCCAGTCACTTTGTTTCTCAGTCCCCTTCTGTACGAAGGGGATAATCCCACTGCCCTACCTCACCGAGGTGTTTGTGAAACTAAATACCCTGAAGCCTG
>NW_020697273.1:2345734-2364544 GCF_002925995.2 Terrapene triunguis | reverse complement strand
GCCCTACCTCACCGAGGTGTTTGTGAAACTAAATACCCTGAAGCCTGGAAGGTGCTCAGATACTACAATGATGGAGGCTGTATAAGTATCACAGATAAAGACAGTGTGTAGCATTGGACCAAGGCTAGATTGCTTGGGGATCCTCCTAGATTAGAAGCATTTGAAAATAATTTTTTTTCTTCAGATTTTCTCTCTCTTGTTGGGTCCTGACCCTGCACTGACTCAACACGTGGAACGTTCTGCTCTGAGGAGTCCCGCTGAAGTCGTTCCAGGCTGAGCAGCCTTACTGTTGGACAGATTCATAAGCAAGTCCGTCCTTGCAGCATCAGGGCCTTGATATTTGAGTCTTTTCGGCAAGGAAGAGTGACTATGCTGCTGTCAAAGCCCAGACTAAAACGTCTTAAAAACTCACTAGGTCCCGTTGCAGTAGTTGAGGGTGTTGTGTAGCTACAGTGGGTACAAAATGTTCAGCCAGATGTGACTTTCAAGTTGATGCCTCTTTAAGACTCACCACATTTGTCCATATAGGAGCCTGTTCTTTACCATTGCTATATTCACCTGCAGTTGCTTGAGGAGCAGCGGTGGGGTTTGCAGCATCTGCTAAAGGTGTGTGGACTTTTCACCTACAACATTACAAAAAGGTCAATTTATTGGAAAAGTTTTGAGGAAAACCAGTTCTGCCCTCTGAACGGAGGCTGAAAGTCTTTCTGACTATTCTGTTGTCCATCCTTTTTTTTTTTTTTTTTTTTTTCCCCCCCCTCCCTGGGGACAGTGGAACCTTGAAATGTCAGGTGCATAGTGCTCACATTGGAGGAAAGCCCCAGCCATGGTTGAGAAGTGGGCTAATGAAGCAAGATCTGTGAGCACACTGACTAGCATTTGCTAAGACTTTTCCTGATCCCCTGGCCTCGCAGTGCATTTGCGTGTGTGAGAATGAAATGCACCAACTCTTTAAAAAACAATCTTAACCAGGCTAAGGAATCAGGGGTGAGAACTCTTCTAGCTCAACTATGCAACTTGCACATTTTCATTTACAAAAATCTTAGTTTTTGTTGCCAAGATACAATATAACAGGGGTGGCCAAACTTACTGACCCTCCAAGCTGCCTATGACAGTCTTCAGAAGTCCCAGACCCGGGGCTCACCTGCCAGGCTCGGGGCTTCTGCTGAAGGCCTGAGCCCAGTATGCATGCCCCGCAGGCCTGAAGCCCCGAAACCCCCACCCTGCAGAGGCAATGTGTGGTCACGTGCCCACCCAGATTTTTGCCAGGGTTTGCTGGCCCTGCTCGGTCATGTGGTGCTGCCGGGTCCTTCCTGCATGGCAGCTGCTGGAGCTGGCAAGCTGGGAGTTGCAGCCCTGGGGAGAGGCCAGGCAGCAGCAAACAGCTGAGAGGTGCAGGGAGAACTGCTGCCTCTCCTCGTGGAGCTAAAGCCACAGCACCCTCCTTGCAGCTCCCAGCTGTTTGCTGCTGCCTGTTCATGCAGAGCTAACACCTGAGAGCTACAGGAAGGTTCCCTAGAGGGTGAAAGGGGGTGTGTGCCTGGGAGGGGATGACTCAAGCTGGGGGGGCAAAACTTTAGATTGTAGGCCCCTGGCAACGGCAGGCACTAGTCGTCCTCTGGCAGATGCTCCTAGCCCCACCACCTGCTGCAAGGCAAAAGCCCCGAGTTCCTCCCCTTCCCAGGCTGATAGGTGGAGAATGATGTGAGGGAGGGGGGCTCCGTGAGCTGCACTTTAACTGTAAAGGAGCCACATGTGGCTCGGAGAGCTGCGGTTTGACCACTCCTGCAATATAACCTAAGGTACATAAGAATAAGAACAGCCATACGGGGTCAGACCAAAGGTCCATCTAGCCCAGTGTCCTGTCTTCCAACAGTGGCCTGTGCCTGGTGCCCCAGAGGGAATGAACAGAACAGGGAATCATCAAGTGATCCATCCCCTGGTGCCCATTCCCAGCTTTTGGCAAACAGAGTCTAGGGACACCATCCCTGCCAGAACTAAGCACAGTAACACTAAAACAGATACACGGGGGTTACCATCTGCTCCTCTGCTCTAATGTGGTACATTTCCCTGTGCAGCCCAACATGACTTTAGCCTTTGTAGTTGCTGTATAACAGTGTTTAGCTATATCTCTGCCCACTCTCAGCATCAGTGCTCCTCATTTTCTTCCTCCCAGGGTGTACCTGTGTTTCAGATTATTTCCCCCAAATGTATGAGCTGCATTTTTTCTATGATAAATCTCATTTGGTTATTTCCTGCCCATGTTCCTAACCTCCAAAAGGGCACAGAGAAATTCTCTGTCCTTTGTGGTATCTACACATTTAGCATGCTTTCCACTAAAGTTGGTAAAAGGTTCAGAAGGAATCGTTTGTACAATGTGCCTGTCTAATCTGTGTAACACTTTATTTTGCACAAGATGACAAATTATTCCACATTAATGGTGCTGCGAGACTACTGGAAAAAGTGAGCTTCTTGTGAAATAAAGAAAAATGCTAACAGAAAATAACACAAAGAGGTGGTGGTATTGCTCCCCTAAAGTCACGTGCTCTCATGGATGAAGCCCAGGGTTAGGACGCAGGAGCTCAGTTCCTACCCCTGCTGCTGCCTGGCCTTAGTCTGCACATACAGCACTTCACAGACCTTAATCGGGCCCATTTTACAGATGGGGAAATTGTGGTGCAGAGGTGAGGTGACCTGCCCATGGTCACAGCATGTCAGTGTCAGAACCAGGGTTTGAAGCCAAGTTTCATATTTAGGTCCTAGCCTGGTCCACTGGAGCAGAGCATCACCTCGGAGGTGGTACCCCGTCTGTGCAACAGGAGCCCCCTCTATTACCCTGAAGTTTCCACCATGCTCCGTGTCTGTCAGCTTCTCCAAGGCAAGGTACAGCCTCTGAACTCCTCCCCCAAGCCCCTCCCCAGTCCACAAGCAAGGCCCCCTCCACTCTTGCCATGCTGCTTACAGAGGAGCAGGTTACCTAGGGTTGTTCCCTTTCCCCACCCTGTCTGTGAGGCCATCTGCTTAAAATGAGTTCCTAGGAGCCAGAATGGACTCTTCCCCTAGCATGTCATGAGTGCTACTGGAACCAAAGGGCAGTCACAACACTACCGGGGTTAGTGTGGCTACAGCCCCCCTCCCAGAAGGTCGGTGGTATCCTGTCCTTTTTACAGACCCCACGGGTGAATGATTTGCCCTGTGCTGTGGCCAAACAAAGTCCTCTATCCCACTACTCATGCTGCTAGAGACCCCACACACACTATCCAGATGGATTTTGGGGTGGAATGGAGGCCCAGGCTGCCCTCCCTTTGGGAAAGGTTTTCCACCTGCAGAAAGGAACCGCAGCAGCCAGCTACGCTACAAGGGTCCAAGCCCAGGAGGAAGCAACAGGCATGGAAGGTGACTCATTACACATAAAATTAATTTATTTTCCCTCTGTTCATCGGCTGTGGCTCGGCCACTGGAGCAGACTGTATCCCGACAGCCCACTCTCACCAGTGCTGCCTGAGCAGACGCCTCCCAGCTCCATTCCCATGTGCAGCAGCAGCCCAGATCTGCCTGGAGTGGGAGGAGTGGGGGCGGGGAGGGTCAGTCAGGTGCCAGCGGCAGAGGCCACGATGCTGGCGTCCTGTGGGCCACATGGAGCCGCAGCGGTGGTTGGGCTACAGCTCAATGCAGCGTGCTGTTGCTCTGCTCCTCGAAGGCCATCTTGCCCAGCAGTTGGCTTTCCAGCTCCACATTGCTCACTGGCAGCTGGAAGAAGTTCATCTCGGCTGCCAAAGCAGCCATGGCAGAGGGGTCCTGGCCAAACTGGGCCCGAAGCATCATGTCCATTTTCTCCAGGCGCCGCTTGAGCCTCTTGGCCTCGCGCTCCCGGATGAGCCGAGCCTGCCGCTTCTCCGGGGTCTCATTAGCACGTTTCAGTCTCATGGCCTCCCGGTCCCTCTGCAGCCGCCTCGCCCGCTGTTCATCTGTCTCTTGCATGCGTTGCAGGCGTTTAGCCTCTCGGTCCCGCATGCGCCTCACCTCCCGCTCCTCTGGCGTCTCGTTGTCCCGCCGGCTCTTCTTGGCCGTGCGCTCCCGCTCCAGGCGCTGAAGCCGCACTTCCAGTGGCTCGTTCTGCCGGCGAAGCGCCCACTTGCGCACGCCAGGAGCCTGTGCCTCCAGCAGCTTCCGATAGGCAGCACAGTTGTTGCACACTAGGAGGATGCCCGCAGGATACACAGGGGGGTTAAAGGCAACGTCCTTCTCCTCAGCACCGGAAGGGCCCTCGCTGTGCGGGGTGGGCAAGGAATCTGCTATCACTTCTGGCAGTTTCTCACTGGAAAGCAGAAAGAACAGAATCAAGGATCTCCTGCTGACACAGTGTGCCCTGCAGGGAGCCCCCCGCACAGGGGAGAGGCAATGGCCCAACCACTAACAGCCCACGATGGAGGTGTGCATCAAGGGCTTTGGTGATGTTAACATACCTGGACACATTTGCCAGGAGCCCCCACGTAAAGGGTGTGGGGACAATGTCAGCAATGAATTAAGGCTGGGGAGACTGAATTCAGGAATTACCCAGTTAGCCGCTCAGATGCTCCAGCCCTGGCACCTTTGGATTTCATGCTTCAGTTGTAATTCTGCTACTGAACAGCTCATCCACCAGAGCCAGGGTTACCTGAGTCCAGAGCCTCAGAGCCACCTGCCCTGCCCGGAGACTCAGTGCCCACGACGATTCCTCCAGGAAGGACAAAGGGCAGGGGAACAGCATGGGACTGAGCTTGGCTCTAGTGCTCCACCAGACACTGGAATTTCTAGAGTAAAGGAAACAACACTGCTTTCCTGTAGGGCTCTGCGTGGCTTGGTCTAGGACTTAGGGAGCCAGTTCTAGACAGCATGGTCAGGGAGTTCTAGCCCTGAGCACAGACTCTGGATCTGCCTGTGGCGAGGGACAGCTGGAAGTAGGCTCCCTTGGGGAATAGTTCCAGCTCTCCCTCAAGTGCAGGGTAGCAGCAGTTAATGTTTTACTCCAGTCTCCAAAGGCTGAGGTGATCAATCCGGTGGCTTCACCTGAAGCAGCCCTGCTAATTGTGACTCTCGGGGCCTGACATGTCTGCATGCAACCCCAACCGAAGCGGGAGGAAAGTCTCACCTGTTGAATGTGGCATGGCTGGTGAAGTGCGCCCCACACACTGCACAGTTTGACAGTTGGTCCTCTGAGTGGATCAGGAGGTGTCGCCCCAGGGACCCTGGGGAGCTGAGGGCTCTGCCACACACCGGACACATGTAGCTCTTGGCGCTGACCACAGCTGCAGTGTGCTGCAAAACAAGCCCTAGGTTTTCAGTGACCAAACTGCCCAGAAAGCCTGCTCTGCCTGTTAAATGCTCGGTGGGTATGGAGAAATCTTTCAGCTCCTCCCCGTGGTTTGGTACTTGGCTTGCCTCTGTTGCTACCACCAGAACCTTTGTCTGTAGGTTCCCGGGCAAAGCCCAAGTCCTTGAGAATGAACTGCAGTGGTAGGCATGTTGGTTATGGGAGGTGAAGCTTGTTTACGGCTGCATGTCAGTGCATGAGGAGGCAGTTAGGGCTCAGGCCCTTGGAGCGGAAGGGCCTGGAAAAGTCTACTTGCAGTATTCACTGCTGCAGCTGAGGGAGCGCTTCCTCTGTATAAAGCGTGATCGAGTTCACTTAGGGAAGGTGCCTGCAAACATGTGCATGCAAAACCAGCCTCACGTAAACGGCAACTGGGAACTGAGACTGGGTTAGAATGAAAGGCCTACAGAAGGGGTGACTTTTTTCTGTCATACCAAAGGGGCTGCCCTTGGCTGCTGGTTTGGGGCAGGAAAGTGTTTCATTACTAGTTGTACAAACACTAACCTGGTGGGGGGCCCCAGCAAGGGCTGGCCTGGTGCAGAGCTGCAGCTCTCTGTGAAAGAGCAGCTGTTTCGATAGGTGGGACCCATGACAGGACTGGCTAGGCCAGCAGGATGGGTCTTGCCCCAATGCACACTGCAAAGCAGTTTCTGTGCCTAGTTTGAAAACAGCTGGAGATTCCCAACCGGGGCTGAAATTAGCTGAGGTCAGCCCCTAGAGTTGTGAGACGGGGCGCGGCAGAGAGGCCACGTTCCAGAGCGCTTGGCTGATTCCACTATTCTGGTTTGCAGCGTCTACAGTCACCTTCAATTACTTTCCAGCTGGAAATGTGTCTTTGCTACTGACAAAATCAGAATCAGGATAACCCTGCAGTCCCTCCTCCAGTGTCAAGTCTGAACGCGGGGCCAGCAAAGGGCTCCTCCAGGTCCTTCTATCACTTCAGTTCCTTTCACCCCGAGAGAGGGCTGAGCCCTGGTTATCTAAGTTCATAAGGAAAACGTCTCCTACCTGGTACACGTGAGCAATGAGCTGCTCTCTGCTCCCACATTCCAGCTGGCAGAGTGGGCACTGCGACAGTCCCAGCATGGGGGCTGTGTTCAAATCCTCAGTCACCTAAGAACAAGGAGAAGCCAATTCAGTAAGAGTCAGGAAAAGAGATTTCCTTCTCGCAGCCCACCCCACTCTCACGTGCACTGCAGCAGGACACTCCATAAACCCTTCTGCCTCACATCACCTCACTGCCTGCACAGCTCGGACAATATGCCCGATCTCGCTGCGTTCTGACCCGGGTCCTTGGCAGGGGGGACTATTCCCAGCTCCTCTGTGCAAACAGGAGGAAAAAGCCGACCCCACACAGAGCTTCTATAGCCCACAAGGCAGAAGAGTCAGAAGCGCCATGGAGTCCACAGGTTTCTTGTGGGCACTGCATAGGGTCGGCTTTTTCCTCCTGTTTGCATGGCGGAGGCACTGGAACAGTTCCCCCACTGCCAAGGACCCAGGTCAGCGAGGTGTGAGGTAGGCCATGTTCTCTGACCTGTGCCGGGCAGACAGGTGGTACAAGGCAGAAAAATTGGACATGGAAGACACTTGGGACTGGCTGACAAGGTGAGCGAGGTAATATCTTCACCCACCCTGTCCCTCTCATATTCTGGAACCTAGACGGCGATAACTGCACTGCGTGGCCTGGGCAGCAATCAACAGCAAGGGTGGAGGGAAGTGGATCAGAGAGACAGCAGAGGACTCCGTCCAGTGCCATGTCCTGGGAGTGGCTCACTTGAGCAGATGTAGCTCAGATTCCCTCTGCCCCCTCTTCTGTCCCCTACCCCAGAGCGGCTGCTCCTGGCAGTCCGAGAGCTCCCAGAACAGTAGCCTACATGCCTTGGCCCGTGTTTGGAGAAGGCAAGATACATAGCACCACTCCCCATAAAGAAAACTGAGCCAGACCTGAGTAGGTGCCCAAGCACCTCCATTCTGGGGAGCTGCCAGAACGTCCTGCAAGGGAGTGAACTGCTTGCCTCATTTTCTCCAATCCGTTGGTTTCCAGCTACAGGCTGCTCTGCATTTTCTAATTCCTTTTTCACTTTCACCATTGTGCCATCCTCCTCCGAAGTGTGCGAAGAGACTTCATCCTGTGTGGTCTCCTCTTCCTCACCCTCGCTGTCACCTGGAACACACAAACCAATCACTTGAGGCCCTACGCAGCAGCTTAAGGCCAGCCCCTAAAACAGTCAATAGCTACAGGACTCATCCAAGTATACACACACTCTGCACCCTCCAACCATCCCCACAGTCAGTCTCCTCCATCCATTACCCGAAGGTGCTGAACTCACTGCTGCTGGAGTCCTGATCCTGCAGCTGGTGAATTGTTGGCCGCTGGTCTCCAAAGGCTCCAGGAAAGTCACTTTTCATCATGGCCTGGCGGGCTTGCTCCTCCAGCCCTGCGAAGACCTGCTCCCCTGGCAGCCACAAAGACAGAACAGTCAGAGGCTGCGTTTCCAGCGCACTCTTCAGCATGTTCTTCCAGGAGCTACATTCAGGCACCAAGCTGCTCAGACACACCTGCTCTTATCAGCCTCAAGCAAGAATCTGTTGAAAGCTCTGCACTGTCCTGCCCCAGGGCACCAACACCCTTGTGCCTGCTTAGCATGGGGCTAATTGTTAGAAGCTGGTAGTGACAAACTCCTGCCCCCAGTCACCCCTCCCCACCAAAAACACACTGCGCCCTGCCCATCCTCTCCCTACATCCCCGGCCTGGCACACAGAGCCGACAGAAACCCTCTTCTAGCCCAAGGTATGCTCACGCCACAGCCAGATGGGCCCGACAGAGTGTGCTTTCACCACATGGCCACGCTGCCAGCAGGGGGACTGATGTAAATAATTGGTTTTTAATCTTGTTTTGTATTTGTAATTAATTTTTTTTTTAAAAAAAGGTTGATTCTCAGTGGTTGGTAACCATTGAAACGTTGATTTGCAGCTAAATGTAGCTGTTCCACTAGATTCGGCAGGTTTCTGCTAAGCAGCAGGATGTGCTCTCTTTACACATTTAAGCAATTTTACAGCTTAGTCAGATTCTTAATGGTTACATGTTTTATATTTTGTTAGCAAACGGCAAGTGCTACATTTCTTGGATGATCTGTTTTCCTGGTGAGCTGTGTCAAGCTGCATTTGGATGGAAATTGGAATGCAATTACAAATGCACAGACTCAGCATTGTGACGTTGTTCTAAAAGACGCCGTATGTCCAGGGGGATTATTTTGGGGAAGTGCTGTGGCCTGTGTTATGCTGGCAGTAAGACTACTTGAGCACCGGGTCCCCTCTGGCCTTGGAAGCTAAGACTTGTTTCTCATTAGCTAAACAGAACTACCTGAAATGTGCTAGATACACTGGGAACAATGGATTTCTCAAACCCTGTTTGGCATCTCCACTGGGTCTATGAAAGGCCGTATTAGCGGCAGTTACTGCAGTGATCTGACCGGGGCCCAGAGCCACAAAAGCACTTACGTGCCTAAGCCTCAAGGGGACCTGCCCAAGTGCCGGGTTTGGCTCCACTGTGATCCACAAAACTCCCATCAAACTCTGTAGGTGCCTAAACTCACTTGGCACCAAAGTCTCTGCCTTGGGGCATGTGCACTGCTGTCTCCCACTAGGCGTCTGGGTGCCTGTCTCACACCCAGCCCCAGGGCGTTCCATGAACCAGGGGAAGAGAAAGGACTTGCACAGGGCTCTGCTACCGCTCCAGATAGCGCTCTCACCGCTGAGCTATGGGTTATTCTGATACGGGGCTGACTTGGTCGCCACAGATACTCCAGCAAGAGCATGGGAATGAGAGAGCTAACAGACCCTGGGCCACTCCCCCTGCTCCGATCACTCTTTCAGTATTTCTCCCCCACCAGTCTCCACTTTGTGTGACACCATGAGGTGCCTACCTCATTCCCGCAAGAAACCCCTTCAGCACCAACGCTGCCTGGCTGCAGGGTTCTGTTCCCGGCTCGCTAGCTGCAGCCTGGGCTGAGGCACCTTTCTCCAAAGAGGGATGGGGGCTTAGCACACACCCTTGCGCATCGCCCTTAGGCAGCCCCTTGCCTGGTGCGCTGGCTTCTGTGGCTCCCGTTCTTAGGCCTCTCTCGCCCCATGGATTGTATAGAGGCCCCGGCACCTAACTCAGCTCTACGGATCGCAGCCTTGGTCCTGTGCAGCGTGACGGAGTGTTGCAACCTCTCTGTCCCATTGTGAATCCCACTCATGGCGCTTCCCTGCCACGACACTAATGGTAGCCAGGCGCCTAAACACCTTGAGGATCTGGGCATCTGGCCTTCAAGATTTCAGAACCAGTAGCTCTCACCCACTCACACCTCATTTGTATTCATTGACTGGACGAGGAAAACAAACTTTCCTGCCAGTTCAACTCCTAGCTGGTGCTCAACTTTGAAGTCACTGAACTGAACTAGCTGAATAAACTGAAATGAAGAAAATATTCTCTCTGCACCTGTAGATGAGGCTGCTGCTGTCAAAAGCTAGTTTAGCATTAGACTCTGGTTCCCCATGCTTAGCCAGCAACTGCTACCAGTTCAGTGATAACTTTCCTTAACATTTCGGCAGCAAACAGATACGGCTTGAATGCTTTTTATTTAATTTAAACTATCTGAGTAGGTTATTGTAAGTTTAGGCCTCAATATACGTTATCATAATTCAAATAGGTTTATTTTTTAAAAGAAAATCTCTATTTAAATGCAAAATCTAACAAAAATAATATTTTTTTAAATGAAGGATTGATTTTTATCCACCCTGATTATCTGACAAAAAACATGCAAAAATGGAGTTAAGGTTGAGATTGCATATCAGTAATTTAGGGTAAAAGATGTCACAATAATGTTGTAATTAGCCCCAAATCAGGCACTATAAGCTCAGACGTTCAGAGTTAGGGTTACATTTAAAAGAACACCAACCATGATACGGTCTGGAAATGCACTGGTAGGGTCCCAACACAACTTTAACTTTGCCCTGCAGTGACCCTATGCAATGATCAGATCATTCTCAGAAGTGCCTTTTAATGCTTGAGATCACACATTAGATTAAATCAGTGGCTCTCAACCTTTCCAGATGACTGTACCCCTTTCAGGAGTCTGATTTGTCTTGCGTACCCCCAAGTTTCACCCACTTAAAAACTACTTGCTTACAAAATCAGACATAAAAATACAAAAGTGTCACAGCTCACTGTTACTGAAAAATTGCTGACTTTCTCATTTTTACCATATAATGATAAAATAAATAAATCAGAATATAAATATTGTACTTACAGTTCAGTGTATAGCATACAGAGCAGTATAAACAAGTCATTGTCTGTATGAAAGTTTAGTTTGTACTGATTTCGCTAGTGCTTTTTATGTTTCCTGTTGTAAAACTAGGCAAATATCTAGATGAGCTGATGTACTCCCTGGAAAACCTCTGTGTACTCCCAGGGGTACACATACCCCTGGTTGAGAACCAGTGGATTAAATAGATTGATTGTTAAAGACACATGATATTTTCTCGTTTATCCCCCTTCATGGTGTCACTAGGGGGCAGAGTTAAGGTTATTTGGGTGCCTTACCTGTGCATTTCCAGAACTTAACATGTTTAGCTGTCTCTTAAATTTAACCCAAAGTCTGAATTTCCTGGGTTTATAATGCCTGATTTTAGGGTAATTACAACATCCCTGTATATGTATTTTACCCTAAATTACTGTCATGCACCGTAACATGAGACCTTAACTCCATTTTAATCTAGCTTTTGTCTGTGAATTTCTTTGTTAAATTATTAAAAAGTTCCAAACCCAACAAAAATGCTTCCATGGGCTATTTCTAATGATTTGAAGTTGTTGTTGTTTTTCTAACTAACCTGTCAGGCCAGATTTACGGGTGTGCTCTGGCTGCTTTACATCACTATAGAGCAGTGCAAAGCAGCTGGGGCACAGTGGCTGGTTAAGCTGCGCTTACAGCTTCTTTGCATTGTCAGAGCAGCACAAAGCAGCTGGAGCGCATACCCTAGTGTTCCCCCCCCATCCTGTTTGCTACATTCTCCTATCCACACATGCCAAATTCATCTTCCCTGCAGTTCACCACATGCCCCCCGCCCAAACTCCTGTGTTTTCCTGTCCTCATCAGTTCTCCCTCCTAGCCTCTCAGCTGAGTAGATTTGATGTAACAGGTAGCTTTTGAAAATAAATATTTAGCACTGTCATTCTTTGTGTTATTCTTCATACCTGAAAAATTATCCTGCTAAGAAACTCATACACAGCTCCCCTTTTCAAAATGGCCTGTTCTCAACAGGACTGAGGACACTGGCTGCCCGCAGCAAATATGGTCACTGCCATCCTTTGTTCCCAATGGAAGTGAAGCCAAGCTGCCCTCCAGGAAAATGGTGACTCCCCATACTATCAGGAAGCAAAAATGCTAGGCAGCGGTAGGCATTTGTGCTAAGGACAGCCTCAGTGAGAACAATGGGAGATACTGGCCATTTTGAGAAGTGTATCTTAATTGAGGGCATGTCATGGCCTTAGTCCTACTGAGAATAGGAGATGGCAGCCATGCTGACATAGGGCAGTTCTTTGATTCATCAGCCTCTCTGTACAGAGAACATTAATCCTACACAAACTACTCATTGCCCCAGACCATGCTTCACCTCTCTGCCAATCTTGTGCAGATTTCGAGCTGAGATTGTTTGGGATGAACAAAAACCTGACACGAGGTGTTACATTTTTCAAGGGACTAATTTTTAAATCCATTTTAACCCAAACTAATTGTTGGCTTTATTTGTAAATACTCAGGAAATTCAGTAACAAACTCAGAGTAAATGCTGTAATTTTGGAGAAGATGCACTGTACATAAAGAAATTTAAGTGCAAAACTCGCTTTAAATCTGAAGCTATGGCTGGTGTCCCCATAGTTAAAAAACTTCATTGGGATAGCCACCATCATAAGTATCAATGACAGAGCATGTCCATATTAGGCAGCTGTTTCACTTACAGTTTTGTCCCACGTCCACACTTGCCCTGCCTTCTCACTACCTGTCCCACAGTCCCTGGCATGCTTGATGAAGCCGTGAGTTGTGAGAGTTCAAAAAGCCTTCAGCAATTCCAGGGGAATTATGGGAAAGGAGGTCAAATTCCCATAATCCCCTGGTAAATTCCCAAAAGCCTCTGGTTGCCAGCATAATTTCCTAATTCTTTTGTCAGAAATGGAGCCGAGGCTGCACGCTCAACAAGGAAGGTTTCTCCTGGAGTTTTTGGAAAGCAATTATTAGGTGTGTGAGGCAAGGTAGCAAAGGATAGTGTGGTGGGGCCTGTGTCTGAAAGCAGCAGTTCCCAGTCACGTACACCTTCACCCAGTGGATGATTCCAAATAGTGCTGGAGAATGATTTCGATTGGGTGGAGTGCTGCTTCTGTCCTTTTGAGTCCCAATCTCAACCTCAGACTGGCAGGACCAAGGTACGAGAGACCTGAGGCAAGCAGCAAAGAACGCAGAATTTCAGCACTTGTGGGGAGCTGGTTCCAACAGATTATGACCATAAAATCCTCATTCTCCTATGGTAAATTGCTCTCCTGGATTATTACTAGTGAGCAGGGAACCATGCTAGACTTGTATGTCTGTGGGGGGCAGCAAGGGTATGAGAGCAAGGTGGAGAATGTACCAGAGATCACTAAAGGAGTCAAATCATTAGGGTTCCTATTCCTATAATCAGGCACTATTGGTGGGACATGTCCCTCCCAGCCTGGCCCATGGGGATGTGGGCCTTACCGTGGGGTCCTGAACACATATGTAATGTGACTGGACCAAGTGTGTGACATCAGGATTCTCCTAAGCACGGGGCTTTGCAGGAGTGTGCAGAGAGGGACTCTTCCTCTGAATAATATCAACCTCAGTCTCCAGGAGTGATGTCGTGCTAACAGCTGCCTGCTGCCTTTCTGCAGATCACATGTGAAACCAAGGTGGTTACTTGCAGGAGCAGTGGAGGAAGGAGGCAGCACCACTCCCAGCTGGACTAGACAGACAGTCATGGCAGTGCTGCAGACTCTCAGCATTCTGCCCATATCACACAGTCCAGGAGCACATGCATTTTAAGTGCCTGTGTGGAACTGGGGAGAGGGAATTCAATGTTACACTACTTTTTTAGACCCCTCATTAAGCTCCGACCCTATTACACTGACCTAGCCTCTCAGGGGACTGATGGAGAAGTGCACTGTTGGGGTACAGACAGGCCAGTCGCACCAGTCCAGGGACTTGTGATGTGGTGGTGGTGGGATTTTCCTCTCGTTGTTTGTGTGCATTCATATAGCTCCTGAGTTGGTGGTGTTGTGGCTTGTAGGGATAAAGGACAGTGTGCTGGGTATTGAAATCACAGATGCTTTTCCACAACTTTATTAAATACAAACAAGGCTGCAGGTCTGCTGCAATACTAAAACAAGTCACCAGAGTTACACCACAACCGGCTAGAGCGAGCATGCTGAGGTTCCTGATAGTGCCTTGCTTTTGGGCTCCAGTTCTCCTTTCCAGAGTCTTGTAAAAGAGTGGGGTGCCTGAGAATGGCTGTGGTGGTACAGGGCCCCAGTGGTGTTGGGCACGAGGGGAAGGCATGGCTGCCAAGACCAGATGGTGCCAACTTGGCAAGCAGTTTTTCCTGAGCCCTGCCCCTCTGGGCCCTGCCTCCTCCATTCACATCTCTCGCGCTCTGGCAAAAGCCTTACATAAGTCCCCTGTCCTGCTCAGCCTACACGAGTTCTGAGAGGAGCCTCTTTAAATACTTGTACAAGTTCAAGGAGGGGCCAGAGTCCCTGTTCACACAGGTCTTCTCCGCACTTCCTTTTCCAGGACCTGAAACTTGCTCAGCGGGGAGCTAATGCACCTGCCCATCCCTGTTCGGGCATGTCCATATGGCTGTAAAGGCACTGAAATGAAAAAAAAGAAAGGGAAGTTAATAACCACAGCAATAGCCCATCTAGCTCTCCTAGTATCAAGGGATTTGGTACAAGTGACCATTTATGTTCAGTTTGGAACTGAAAGCGAGGCGCTTTCTTCCTCCACCCAGAGCTGTTAAAGATATAGCAGAATTCTCACCCCACTTATAAGAATATGGGTGGGTGGGGAGGGAGGATTAACATGCTAATGAGATGAAGGGAATGGGGCCAGGAGGTGGTCACTGGAATCCAGCTAGCAAACATTACTTATTGCAGAACATCAAAAACATCATTTTGCAAAGGGTCCTGGGCACAAAAAGAAAAGCAACATCTGAGCAGGAGGAAACGCTTGAGCTCTGTAGCAGAACTGTTGGCGTGGAGGAGAAGGGTGACTTGTCTGAATGGAGGGAGGGTGAGCTTCGGGGACAGCTATGTCTACCACAACACTTGACTGCAGGGTTGGATGACGGCTGGGAAAGGTTTTCAGATATTAATCCTGAAAACTGGGAGAAAATAAAGGCTAAACTGAACTACCCCGGTATCTCCACTGGATTAAAAGAATTGCACTGCGTATCTCAAATCAGCAGGGAACAGGCTGTGTACTTATATATCATGGCCTGTATTATTTTTGCATCACTCTGCAAGGTAGGATTGTTTTTCATGCATTAAATGGCAGAACAGAATGATATAAGAAACGTGTATTAATCAGTTGCCATAGTCCTGCAGGAGGGGCAGCAATACAATGAAATGTAAATGCAACGACCATAGTACTTGATATTTGCCTACAGTAACTCCTCACGTAACGCTGTAGTTATGTTCCTGAAAAATGTAGCCAGCGGCTGGAGAGAAGAGGCACTTTCCCCTTCAAAGCCGGCTGGAGAGAAGCGACGCTTTCAAGGGGAAAGCGCCGCTTCTCTCCGGCCGCTGGCTGTGCGGCTGCCCCTGCTCCTCCTGAGTCCTCCGGCCCGTGCTCGCAGGGCCGCATTCCGAAAGGGGCTTTAGAGCTGCAGGCCAGGGCCCCCTTAGCCAGGGCCCTGCAGCCCCTAAAGCCCCTGCATTCCGGGTGGTCCTGTCTGCCGAGAGGGGGAGGGAGGGCAGCTTCCCCGCTTGCTCCCTCCATCCCAGAAAGTCCTAAGCGCCACCAAACAGCTGTTTGGTGGCGGGGGAAGTGCTGGGAGGGAGGGAGGAGGCGGAGAAGAGGAACTTGTGCAACGCTCCCTTGTAAAGTCAGCCAAACGACGTTATAAGGGAGCATTGCACAACTTTACACGAGTATGTTCCCTAATGGAGCAGCGATGTAACTTCGAAACAACGTTAAGCAGGAGGACGTTAAGTGAGGAGTTACTGTACTTGAAACAACAACATTCTCACTTTTATTGTGGTTTCTGTGCTCTTCTGAAGTTTTTCCCCTGCTATTCTACCCATTTGAGTGCAGCCACGCAACTGAGTATTTCTGTGCTAACTGGGAAGAGCAGACCATGTAGCTAACCCTGGTCTTTCAATGAGGGGGTGCCACAGTTGGGGAATAATGGTGGACTGAACTGGGCAGGCAAGGGAGGGACTTGCAGCTGCCAAACATCCCAGTGTGGCTGAGTGAGGAGAGAACAGGGACTAGTGGAGCGGGGAAGAGGTGAACACTTCTTCCCTCTTGTGAGCCTGTATCTGCCCATTTACAATCATCAATGGCGGCGTTCAGAACATTACAGAAAACTCTTCTCCAGCCCCCAACCCGCAAAATCAGACCCCGGTGGTAGATAGTACAATAAAAAGCTGCATACCTGTGGCCCAATTCCTCCTCCTCCCAAACTATCTCCGTCCCCAGGAAGAGATCCCTGTAATACGCCTGTCGTCTCCCATTCTGACTCCTCATACTGACAGTTCACCCAGTTCTTGGAGCTGATGCTCCTTGTCCGTCACAAGTGCTCTGCATGGCACTCCTGGGCTCTCTGCAGGCTGGGTGGATGGGTGAGTCCCAACAGTTCGGTGCCGCTCATTATAAAAGGGGTCAGTTTTCCATCCTGAGCTGGAGAGACTGTTATTGTCCTGGGTCATGTTGCATAGGCCTTTCAGTCCCTTTTTCTTCTTGTGGCACCACTTGCTTCTCCCGGTGATGCCTACGTCAAACAGCTGCTCAGATACCTGGTCATACATTAACGTGTTGTGTGTGAAGAAGTTCAATTGGTATCAGAGCACCTATCCCTAGATGGATACCGGAGCCTGTATGTTAGCTTCACACCAGCTGGCAGCATGTTCATATGATGATCTCCTCTGAGACATGGTGATAGAATCAGATATTGCAGAAATAGAAGATCTTGTTCACTGTGAAAATAGTGCACAACTGAACTCCAGTGTGTGCGGTGCTATACGTACAAATTACTAGCTTCCGAATAACTTCACCCCGTGCAGTGGAGTGCAGCAAACAGACCAGACAGGCCAGCTAGGCACTGTGGGACAGGAGGGGGAAGGCTATTTGTACTGTGAGAGCTGTTATGTCACTCATCTCATCCACTGATCTCCCTTGACATATGCTCAAAGCAAATCTAACCCAAATGATAGCTGTAATGCCTGTGCACTGTGTGTGTGGATGCGAGGTGTGTTACAGGCATGCTAGGAGAGACCACACAGTGGTTAGTGCCCCAAATGTCTCTTGTGAAAACAAGGCCCAAGAGTTAATGCACCAGGCAGCAAGTCACAGCTATACTGTGCCCAGTCTCAAACCAAACACAGAGGAATAGGAATCAGAGAGTACAAATTGCAGGGCAGCTGCCAAAAGTCACCACTAGCACCTCTGGCAATGCCACCAGGGAGGCCTTCTCCTCCTCCCATGCCTCTCTTGGGCTTTTGGGGTTTTCCAAATCCCAATCTCAGGGTCCCTGTGACAATCTCCCCAAACACACCCACTGGCTGTGCAGAGTGCAGCATGTGTAGATTTCTATTGCCTCATTCATACATAAGGACAGCAGAGAGAAACACACAAATGCACGCAAGGTGGTAGCATCAGCCAAGAGGGGCGTTTGGTAGGACTGTTCTAACTGCAGCATTCTGCTCTCAGTCTTGCCCTCCTACCAGTCACTCCATTCTTAGCAAGGACTCCAGCCTCTCATCCCCCGCTTCACAGTTCTCATAGGAGATACACAAGTCGATGAGCTCAGTCGAGGCCCCGGGGGTGCGTGTAACCCCAACTATCCTTCTTGGGTGGGTGACCGCACATCTCCACTCCCCGCACTCTGATGCAGCCATGCAGAAACAAGCTGGAGCTGTGCAGTGCCCCCTTTGTCACTGAAAGTTTGTGTGCCTGTCTCCTAGCTCCCGTGACGGCTCACTACGTGTCTGCCTACAGTCAGTGCTGACGCACACAGTGACTGCAACTCCTGCAACAGTAACCAAATGCTGGGTGCTTGACATTGCTTGAGAAACACAGGGTCACCTCTCAGCTCACTGCAGGGAGGGAAACTGAGGCACAACGTGACTAAAGCCTTGCCTTCACATACTGCAGTGGTGCCATTGTAGCGCTTTAGTGAAGATTCTCCTATGCTTACAGGAGAGCTCCTCCCCTTGTGTTGTTAATCCACCTCCCTGAGAGATGGTAGCTATGTGGATGGGAGAAGCTCTCCCACTACCTAGTGTTACACAGGAGGTTAGGTCGGTAGAACTACATCACCCAGGAGTGTGTGGATTTTTCACACCTCTGAGCGACATAGTTATACCGATATAGGTCAGTAGTGCAGACCTGGCCCAGGTGACTTGTCCAAGGTCACCCAGTGAGTCTGTGGCAGAGCAAGGATCAGACCCAGGAGGTCCTGGCACCCAGCCATGTTCTCAGAGCACACAGCCCAAAATTTCCTTCACTGCCCAAAACGCCAGCCGAGCCCAAAAGCCAAACACCACATTTCCTAGGGCACTTTCATCTGTGAAATGAGATGACTAAGTGCGGCTGGCATCCCCTGCACAAACACATCTACTCAGGTGTGCTGCGTGTCCATGCCTAGCCTTGCCACGCATGCCAGAGCGCGGCCAGTGCCGTAACTTCCCACGCTCACAGAGCACAACTACATCACTCTGACCATTCCAACTCTACATCCCCCAATCCCTTCCCCCCCCCCCCCCGCCCAACTCCAGGGAAATGCGACCAGGCAAGAGTGTCGCCATAGCATGGGGCACAATACTCACAATGCACTTTATTAGGAGTGGTCTGTTTCCGACGGGACATGATTCCCTGGCCCAGGAGCAGAGGGGTCCTTCCCTCGGCAGAGGGCTCACCTACGGAGAAGAAGAACCATCACACAAACCCACTGAATCCCTCGAAGTCCCCGGCCAAACTCACTCAGGTGGCTGGCTCTGCCCCCCGGCCTTCCAAGCTAACCCCAGAGTAAGGATCACCCCGCTGTGCACGCAGGGCTCATCCTGCAATCCCACCGGGCACCGGCTAAGTAACCGACTGCAGGCAAACTCACCCAGCCCAGCAAGGCCCCTGCTCACCAGGACAAGCAGCAACACACAGGGAACCAGCCCATCACCCCCCCAG